>NW_027263032.1:138609-223863 GCF_902827115.2 Pseudochaenichthys georgianus | reverse complement strand
TTATGACCCACACTAACACACATGCTTGCGTTCATTGACCAGTTCATAGCGTTCAAAAGCAACAAAATAAGACATAAATATATTTACAGAGACAGGACACTGCCGGGTCTGAGCCGTGGCCTCAAAACAGTGACGTGTGTTTCATTTCATCTGAAGAACAATGGAAATATTTCTCAACAGACAGTGTGTGAAACCTCCTGATGCACGTCTGCTTTCTGTGTGTGTGTGTGTGTGTGTGTGTCATCTGCTCTTGGGAGCGGGTCGGGGGGGGTCTGTTGTGCTGGTTCGGTCCGATGTATTTCAGAGGAGTGTATTTGGGCTTCTCGATCACTTCCAGGCCCAGAAAAGGCTGCAGAGCGCGGGGGACTCGCACTGATCCCTCCTGGGGAGACGGAGAGAAAGGATGTCGGTAAACACAACATTTAAAAACACAATGGTGTTCATAATTATTAACACTGTGATTTTAAGTCAATTGGATTTAAAAAAGGGTTTGAAATAAATGAAATCTTTTAAATATATATATTTTTATATTCCACCAATAGGGTTACAGTAAATCCCTAAGAAGTTTAAGAGTCCTTTAAAAATGAATTCTCATATAAGGCATTGTCCATTTCTATGAAACATTGTGAAAAGGGTTCATATCTCTATGAAATAAACATAAACACATTACACATACTGCCTTTCCTTTAATATTTGTATCACAGTGTCTTTATAAATAAATGTTTTTTTACTATAATACCTAAATTAATAGTTTTTCTACACTTTTTCCATGCCCCATTAAAATCAAGTCACAGCACACAGAATCAAAGAAGTGAAGAAATGTGGGAGTTTGTGGGATGTAAAAGGTGGGGTAGGTAAGAATGGAGAAACCAGCTCGAGTGCGCTAGAATTTGAAAGTACGCAGCCGAAAAAAATCAGACTTCCTCACAGAGCCCCTCCTCCAACACACACGAACAAGCACATGACCAATGAGGGCACGAGATAAGTCTGTGCCCAGATGGAAGGCTGACAGGCAGGTAGGCCATCCAGTTATTTTAGCCGGGCCGGCTCTGATGATTGGTCGTGCTTTCTACAGCGCCACGGCTTCCACAGATGACATTTCTTAATGTATTCATTGCTATCGGGATGTGAAGAGCATTCCATGGAATATAACAAGTGTTTCTGAAGTGAATTACCTACCCCACCTTTAACATAAAGACTAAATATCTCAATGACCAAGAACTCTTTAAGTTATCTCTCTTCATTGAGTAAACTTAGCCTATGATATTTATGTATGTATTGCCTCGGGAAAATGTAAAACTGATTTGCAAAGTAGAGGCAACTGCAGTATTACTACTAGATCCTTATTTCAGCATTTCTTATCAAATACATGACAATTTGTGTTTAGAATTGACTGACAACAATCACAAGGGGGAGCCACTTTAACACAGGTGCATGCAACAATGTGAAATAATGTAGTTTTGATAGAAAACACAAAAATAGAAGACTAAAAGCAACTCAGATATTTTTCTAAAGATTAATATTTCAAACTTTGTCTGAAAAAACATGATGTTTTGAATTTCTAAGATTGAATGTGTTGTTGTGAGCTGGGTTAATGCATAACAACGAGATGTATCAACGTTCCCAGCTAGTAGAGAATGCAGGGACATGAATACAAATATATTATTGAGGCCTTTCTTGACGGCTATTATGGATAACATACCATTTTTAGCATGCAGTAAAAGGAACACATCCACAAAAAAGGCCTGAGCGCCTCGACAAACAATTGTGTTTCTCATTCTTTTCAACACAATTCATTTTGCCCAGGACATTTCAATCCTTGCTGTAGTTTTCCATGACTGTTTGCATTAAATAATCCAGGGTTTGGGATCCTCTCATGGTGGAAGTGAGCTCTTACTTTGGTCTGGTGGGTCTCCAGGATAGCGATGATGGTTCTGGGGATGGCACAGGCTGTCGCGTTCACCTGCAGAGAGGCACAGAGACATGATGGAGGTGATGTCAGACTCAGACACACACACACACACACACACACACACACACACACACACACACACACACACACACACACACACACACACACACACACACACACACACACACACACACACACACACACACACACACACACACACACACACACACACACCACACACACACACACACACACACACACACCACACACACACACACACCACACACACACACACACACACACACACACACACACACACACACACACACACACACACACACACACACACACACACACACACACACACACACACACACACACACACACACACACACACACACACACACACACACACACACACACACACACACACACACACACACTCACGGTGTGGGCGTACTGCAGGAGGCCGTCCTCGCGCTCGTACAGGATGTTCAGGCGTCTGCTCTGGTAGTCTGTGCAGTTAGACCCGCTGGAGATCTGATAAAGAGAGAAGAAGTGAGATCAGAAACACACGCTCTGTGGGGACAATATGCAGGCCTCGTTCAACTGTTTCCGTACCCCATGACACGAGATTGACGTTCATGAAACCTGCAATTACATCATCCTCATCTTCACTATTTTAATAATCACATCTTATTGACTCTCTTTATCCATTTATTTGGGAGTTTTTCCTTATCCTATGTGAGGGTCCAAGGACAGAGGGTCTCGTCTTCCTGTTGCAGGAATCCTGAAGTCAGATGTAAAACCTTTTTTAAGACCCTTTCCATACATGTTAAGACCTCATCGCCACTTGGAGTTCTAACCGGTTACCTTGGCGACACACTTTACCTCACATTGACTATATACAGTATTGATTGTCCTTCCTCCTTATCTTCCAACCATGTGCCGTATTTTTGGAACTTTAAGTATCTTTGGAACTTTAAGTATATTTGGAACTTTAAGTATTTTTGGAACTTTAAGTATATTTGGAACTTTAAGTATATTTGGAACTTTAAGTATTTGTGGAACTTTAAGTATTTTTGGATCTTTGGACCCTTTCCATACATGTTAAGACCTCATCGCCACTTGGAGTTTAAACCGGTTACCTTGGCGACACACTTTACCTCACATTGACTATATACAGTATTGATTGTCCTTCCTCCTTATCTTCCAACCATTTGGACGCAGACTTGCATTTCCCCATAACGATGTTGCTTAGCAACCGGCGTAAACGGACCTTCGCGCGCTATCAAGCAGTGAGCGCGCGATGTCCCGTTCAGATGACGTCAAACCCAACGGGATGCCATCAATAAACTACACAGAATCACACGACACACCTACGCCGTGACTACATTCAGGCAGACTGTAGAACACAACCTCTCTGGACCATTTATATACTTATTGAAAACAAGCTACAAAATGTAATACCATGGAAAATGCCGTTTAATAGCCTTAATTTATCGATATCCCCAAAGAGACAAATGTAAAATGTGTGGTTATATAAATAAACTTTGATTGAATGATTTATATTGAAAGCCAGTTCCATTTCTAGCCAAATAGAGTCTAAATAGTTGCTACACATCGCTGTGTTCGTACACGACACAGATTCTGCTCTCCAATACTAATTCAGGACCAAATTGTTAAATGAACAGAACGTTGATATTTTTCACCCAAAGATGGAAATCGAGGAGGGAAGCATACGTTGTGATTTCTGTCTGTTTTTCTTTCTTTCAGATGTTGACAGAATTACACTTTTGAGAAATGATGTGATTGCTAGCGTGTCACTGAACTCTGGAGTGATAAGAGGAGGTCGCTGATATGGAAGGGAAGTTTAGCTGCAGGAGACATTTTCACAAATAACCATCTTTATAAATCTCATGGTCAGCAGATATCTCCATCAGTGTGTGACTGACCTCTCCGTAGCTGCCCCTCCCGGGCATCCAGGCTTCAATGTCGTACTTCCTGTGTGCCGGAAGACCGAGCTCCTGCGTCGGCATGTCCAGAACTCTGAGGAAAGAACATGGCCATTCAGATGTTGTGTGTGTGTGTGTGTGTGGTGTGTGCGGTGTGTGTGTGTGTGTACTCACCTGTAGTGTAGTTCCAGTGCAGAGAACATCTCTTTCTGTAAGGCGATGAACTCCTGCAGCAGCTGAGCGCTCTCTTCTCCCGTCTCATCTGCCGTCACTCCAAACATCTCTACCTATAGAGACACACACACACACACACACACACACACACACACACACACACACACACACACACACACACACACACACACACACACAACACACACACACACACACACACACACACCACACACACACACACACACACACACACACACACACACACACACACACACACACACACACACACACACACACACACACACACACACACACACACACACACACACACACACACACACACAGTGAATGCCTATGTGTATGAGAGAGATTCCTGTGTGTGTAATACATGTGTGTGTTACCTTGCTGAAGTGATGCACTCTGTACAGGCCCCATGTCTCCCTGCCGGTGTCGGTCTCTGCTCTGTAGCAGGTGCTGCTGCACACCGTCCTGCAGACACGTCACACATCGTCAGACCAAATAGAGCTTGTTATTTTTCTGTAGAGTTAAGAGTGAGGGTTCTGCTCAGTACCTGGCGGGCAGGTCCTTCCAGTTCACGGCGTGATCCATGAAATAACCTGCAGCAGAGAGACACATGTGACATGGATGTTTCCAGCTCTAACTTCATATATACGCTAGTGTGTGTGTGTGTGTGTGTGTGTGTGTGTGTGTGTGTGTGTGTGTGTGTGTGTGTGTGTGTGTGTGTGTGTGTGTAGCTACCTGGGAAGATGTTGCAGTGTGTGTTGTATTAGTGTGCATGTGTGTGTGTAGCTACCTGGGCAGATGTTGATGTCGATGAAGGTGAGGGTGTGTGTGTGTGTGTGTGTGTGTGTGTGTGTGTGTGTGTGTGTGCGTGTGCAGCTACCTGGGAAGATGTTGATGTCGGTGTGTGTGTGTTGTATTAGTGTGCATGTGTGTGTAGCTACCTGGGCAGATGTTGATGTCGGTGAGGGTGTGTGTGTGTGTGTGTGTGTGTGTGTGTGTGTGTGTGTGTGTGTGTGTGTGTGCGTGTGTGCAGCTACCTGGGAAGATGTTGATGTCGGTGAGGGTGTGTGTGTGTGTGTGTGTGTGTGTGTGTGTGTGTGTGTGTGTGTGTGTGTGTGTGTGTGTGTGTGTGTGTAGCTGTACCATTCCCTGGTCCTGATCAACTACCTGGACCTAAAGGACTGTACGTAAGTTTATTTCAATGTATGCTACTTTATACAACTACACTAACATTTTAAAGACAATATTGTACTTTTTAATTCCAGTTATCCTAAAAATGAGAACTTACTTTAATGATTCAGATTATTAGCCAATACAAAATATACATCAACAATATATAGTATCATATGAAGTCAGTGGCGAGCCGTCAGGGCCCTCTAGGCCCTCTGTGAGGGCCTAAGATATTAAAAATAATAATATTTGAAAACATAAAAAAAAAACATTTTTTTTTAAATATTATTTTTTAGATATATGTTTTGTTACATTTTTAGTTTTACCAAAATAAGTTGATTTAATTGTATTTAAAATAACATTTCCAAAGAAATAAATCCTTCAAATCTGCCTGTTCAGTTTCTGTTGGAATGTGAAGGGTTAAATGCCGTCTCTGCGAGTTCTGTGAAGACGGGAGAGCTTGGTCCCTCTCTACATTCACAGAGGGCCCGCTAGTAACTAATGAGAGAGTAATGTCAAATGACAGCACAATTGACCAATCATATCTTCCCTCTAAATGGGCGGGCTTTCTTTTCGCGGACTTTATGACAAGTTCCGCCCGCTGTGAGGTCTATGCAAGTGGTGCAGTGACGCGTCCTAAAACCCGGAAGTAAGCTGCGCTCGGATTCCCTCGACAGAAAGCAGCGGGATTTCTCCATAGGGTTTTGGAAAATAGCTTGAAATAAGGTCTGTGGAAAACGAACCTGTTAGATAAATGCACGTTTTGTTCAGCTGGATAATATCCACATGTCTACCCTACTTTTTTTATTTTCGAATCATAAATCTAGTCGATAGATTTATGATCGATAGATTTATGATTAGCATAAATTCGTTCATGATGCAGGGGGGGTCAGAGGGCCTAGCTATAAAAGTCACGGCTCGCCACTGTATGAAGTAAAATATAAAATATAAATCAGCTCCACTGTGACCAGCTGTGATGAACACATTAAGGCATCAATAATCCTAATCCAGTAATGTACTGTTTACGATTCTGAATATTACACATGTTGGGTACTTTTGGTACTTTAGGTTTCATTTGATGATACTTTTGTACTTATACTGAAGCAAGATTTTGAGAGCAGAACCTTTACTTATTGCTCCTCAAGTACTTCTACCACTTCTCAGGGTTCATACACTTTTTCACTAATTACATGACATTACATTACATGTCACTTGTTAGACGCTTTTATCCAAAGCGACTTACATACTCAATACTGTGGGCAATCCCCACAGGAGCACTTTGGGGTGAAGAGTCTCAGGGACACAACGACATGCTGACTGCAGTGGGGTTTGAACCTGTGACCATCTGTTCCCAACACCAAGGCTCTGACTTTTCCATGACCTTTACCAATTACAAATTAAAAAAATTACTCTTTCTCAGCGGTACCACTGAAAATTGTTTATTTTAAAAACAAATCAAATAGTAGGCTTACTAGCTTCTCCACGCTAAAGCAGTGTGGTTCTCAAAGTGGGGGGCACCGAAGCCTGACAGGGGGGCGCCGAGGCCTGACAGAGTGGCGCGAGAGACCAGAAGGAAAAATGGTTATTTAAAAAAAAAGAAAAAATAATTCATATTTTGAAAAATTATTGATTCGAAAATAATATGATGCAGTACCATTACGTCTAGGTCTCTGTGTTTCATTAAAGCTCGGCTCTGTGTGTGTGTGGAACGAGCCATTTTGTGTGCGTGCGCGAGAGAGAGAGAGAGAGAGAGAGAGAGCGCACCGGTACCGGAGATCGTTGTTGTTAGCTTCTGGTGCTAGCGAGCTACGCTAACAGATAAGGATATAAGGAGTTTTTTCAACAACAAAGTGGAGGAGAGTCCTCTCCTGTCAGACTGAGAGACTCAGTGAGCTAAAGGACTCTCTCAGTGTTATCTCAGTGGGGCTCAAACGTTTTGGTCACCATTAATGTAAACAATTATTTCTGAGGCACACGTTTATATGATCATTATAGTTATAAAAAAATAAGAGAATAAATTAAAAACAGGTATGAAATAGTATATGGCATTAAAAAAAGAATAAAGTTTAAAAGGAGAGTGATTTGTAAAATATCCATAAAGAAAAAGTAAATCTGTTTACAGTTCTGTTTCATCTGGGTTTTGAGAGATGTATCCATAGATCTCTTCATGTTGCTCTCAAAGTGCACCAGATTGATGCTTTTAACTTCAATATTTAAAAATCTTCCCGGGGGAGCATGCCCCTGGACCCCCCTATGTGAGGTCCACACACCACCTATACAAATAGCACTTTACCCCTGCTTACACCTTTATGCCGTGAGCTGATATCGAGCCTTCATTGTAACAGTTGCGGGTACACTGTGTATATGCGCGGGGAGTGTTGCAGAAAATTCCACTGTATCGACAGGTACCTTAATGGGAAACCCTAAATGTTTGAGCACCCTCTATGAAACGTCAAGCTACCCCACAGCACCCCCAAAATAAATCTCTGGCGCCGCCACTGAGCCTGACTATTTGTGTTGGGGGGGCCCGACTTTTTTTTTTCTCCAAAGGGGGGGCCTGACAGAAAAAGTTTGAGAACCACTGCGCTAAAGTAACTACAATCTCTCACCAGCAAAATACCTCGTCAGTTAAATGCCATTTTACATTTCATTACTATACGATACAGTATGTATTATCGTTATAGTATTACTATTTCGGCGATTAGATCAAATATATTTGATGCAACTTTAGTTACATTTTCATGAATTTTCCAAACTTGAATTTCCATGACTTCCAGGTTTGTAATGACCGTAAGAACCCTGACTTCGAGTTATTGTTAAAAGTGAAAACCTTGTTGTGACTGCAACACATTAACACATAAACGTTAGAGATGAATACCTGCCACTCCGACCTCTCCGGTGCCGGCCAGGTTCAGGTCTGGGAATAGCTCCGGGTCCAGAGAATAAACCTGAGAGCGGTGGGATTTGGGCTGCATCCCACAGCCCTCCTGCAGGGGGACGAACACATCATTAAAAACACAACAGTAGTTACATAGTGGAGCACATGTGATGGCTTAAAAGGGCTTTAACTGAACTTTTGGTGTTTTGTGGCAAAATATTTACTCATAATTATTAATGTGCATTTAAATCTAATCTCATTTTTGGATTATAAAATCTTATTGCGTCAACGTGTCAACACAATATCAGGGATGTTAGAAACAGTGTTCAGCTACTATCATAGAGAGGCGAAGTCCCTCCCTTTCCGGGGGACCTTATTTCATAAAAAGTATGTATTGAAGTCAACGGAGAGAGAAAGATTATCTTTCGATCCCGTTTGAATTGTGCCACGAATTACACGTATGATGTTTGTCAATTCAAAAGATAATTTTGCAACTCAAAAAAATCAAAATGTGTCGTAAAACTGTGAAGTAACACTTTGTTTTGTGTGAAACCGCTCAATGAACTACATCTCCAGTGATTCCCACAGCATGTTTATACTTTGGGGGCCCCCAAAGTATAATTTGTGTGTTTTTTTTTTTTGTTTACTCAGTGAGCACTCATTTGCATTGGTGGCAATGAGTGCTCAGTGAGTAAACAAAACTTTAAAAACCATCAATTATACTTTGGGGGGAGCCATTATACTGGTAAACAGCCTCTATGGGCGCGAGTCCAGACCCACTTTTGGAATCAAATGATGATGTCAGTGGGATTATCTCTACATCACTAGCCCCGCCCCTAAAAAGGTGTGAACTTGAGCCAATCAAGGACTACTACTACTAGGTCGTCCTTAGACGAGTTTGCCAACGGGTTCGCCAACCCTCACGGTCCTCCATACACCCGGCCAGCTCTGTGGAGCTTTCCACCCCCACATCCTTCCTCAGCACCTCCACGTATGTTGGCGTGGGGCGCCCTCTTGGTCGGTGCCCGTGTGTTGGCTCCCAGAATACTAACTTGCCAGCTGGAAGTTCCTGGTGTCGATGGCAGTGACCTGCAAATTTCAGTTTCCTGGATGCCACCTTGTCACTCAGCCTGGGTAGCCCACCAGGACTAGCCCCGATCCTAAGTTTTTGAGAGATTTCTGAGGAGATTTTTGCCACGCACCCGCCCCGAGTCGTTCCCCCAAAGTATATTTCATTTCTGCGGGAATCACTGATCTCCCATCTCGCACCACACACCCAGACGGCCGTCACGTTGAAACATTTCACGTCTTTCTCTCAGAACGAGGCGGAAAGTATTAAAAGAGGTGGAAATCACGTCTGGGCGCGTTGAGAGCTGTGCACACACACAAGGGGAGTGAGTCGGTTCCTAAGAGCCAGCATGCGGGACCGGGATTCTGGGATTTGTAGTCTTTCTCGCTGCGTATTTTTCATCGTCTTATATTTCAACAGTTTTACGACAAACTGTGACTTTTTTGACACGGAAATAATTGTTTAAGATTGACAAACATCACGTGTTTAATTCATGGCACAATTCAAACGGGATCGAAAGATACGTTTTCTCTCTCCATTGACTTCAATACATACTTTTTCCAAAATAAGGTCCCATGGGTCGGAAGTAGATGGGCGGGACTTCGCCTCTACTCTTCTTTCATGTTATATACACAAATCTAAGTCTACAAATTCTACATTTTGTGTATTTCATGATTTTATTTAATAAAAAAAAACCTAGAAGCTAATTATAAGAAATGAAACAATAAAGTAAATATTTAATACATTTACTTTATTGTATTCTTATTTATTGTAAATAGTAATGTCTGATATGTTTATTGTTCTCTTTATTATGCACTTGCTCTATCCTGTTGGTTCATTGTGAAAGAGCCATGTTGTTTTGTACATGTAATCGTTCAGATTAAAACAATAGAAACTTGTGCGACTTGTGCGACTCACAAACACTGCCCCCTTCAGCATGTCAGGCACGACCATGGGAACGAAGCCCTGCGGGAGTCAGAGGGGAAACTCAACGTTAGCTCTCCAAAACAGAATAATAATAAACATTTAGAATATCTGATATTCTCACACATGCTCACCCGTCGCTGCAGGGTGTCGAGGGCGAAGTTCTGCAGAGCGGTCTGAAGTCTGGCCCCCGCTCCCCTCAGGTAGTACGACCTGTGGCCCGAGATGTGAGCCAGATGTCTGCAGGAACAAAGCATAATGATCCCCGTTTATATCAATAGTTGGCTTTTTGTTTTTTTAAAAGGTCCCCTATTATACTGTTTTTTTCATTATACTGTCTCTGTTTTTAGAAGAGACATGAAGAAGAGGGGACACGTGTTGATGTAGAAGAGACATGAAGAAGAGGGGACACGTGTTGATGTAGAAGAGACATGAAGAAGAGGGGACACATGTTGATGGAGAAGAGACATGAAGAAGAGGGGACACATGTTGATGAAGAAGAGACATGAAGAAGAGGGGACACATGTTGATGTAGAAGAGACATGGAGAAGAGGGGACACATGTTGATGTAGAAGAGACATGAAGAAGAAGGGACACGTGTTGATGTAGAAGAGACATGAAGAAGAAGAGGGGACACATGTTGATGTAGAAGAGACATGGAGAAGAGGGGACACATGTTGATGTAGAAGAGACATGAAGAAGAGGGGACACATGTTGATGTAGAAGAGACATGAAGAAGAGGGGACACATGTTGATGGAGAAGAGACATGAAGAAGAGGGGACACATGTTGATGTAGAAGAGACATGGAGAAGAGGGGACACATGTTGATGTAGAAGAGACATGAAGAAGAAGGGACACGTGTTGATGTAGAAGAGACATGAAGAAGAAGAGGGGACACATGTTGATGTAGAAGAGACATGAAGAAGAAGAGGGGACACATGTTGATGTAGAAGAGACATGAAGAAGAAGAGGGGACACATGTTGATGTAGAAGAGACATGAAGAAGAAGAGGGGACACATGTTGATGTAGAAGAGACATGAAGAAGAAGAGGGGACACATGTTGATGTAGAAGAGACATGAAGAAGAAGAGGGGACACATGTTGATGTAGAAGAGACATGAAGAAGAAGAGGGGACACGTGTTGATGTAGTTTTGTACTATTTGTTTTATATGGATTTTTTAGGTAGCTTGAATACGTTTTGCTGCTCTTTGTCCACGGCAGCACATTGTTCAGCTCTTGTGCCAACATGGGGTCCAGTTCACCGGCGGGTACTGTAACTAATAGACTGTGTATAAGAGCCATCAAACCATTCCTGTAATCTTAGACAAGTTATTAAACCAAATGGACAAATTTGTATACATATTGCACGTCAAATTTTTACTTTCTTTGCTCTCACTTGCAGGCTGATTCAACAGACGAAACTAACGTCCTCTTTCCCTAAGTCTCAAAAAGAGTAGTGCACAGGTGAAAGTGTAATATAAAGTGGGAGACATGAGAGCGGTCCTCACCTCTGCCTGATGAGACCCAGCTCCTCCCCCAGCTCCACATGGCCTCTGGGCTGGAAGTCAAACTCTGCAGCCGACAGAGAGCAGATTATGGGATTAGTGTTTTCTGAATCACAGGTAAAGCACTTTGGATGATTATCATTGATCCGACAGTCCTGATCAATCACCTGGTTTCTCTCCAACCAGCTCCACCACCTTCGCCTGGCTCTCGTCTCCAACCGGCTGGAAGAGGAAAAGACAAGTATGTTGAGTACCCCAACGTTGTATGTGAGAAATGTACAGTACGGTCCTCAGTACATAGAAACTGCCGGATGCTAACTCACATATCATGGGCTTTTTGCACATTGGCATACATTGCATTAATTAGCATATGCAGACAACAGCTAAAGAAATTGCATGGCCGATTTGGATACTTTTGTGGTGGTTATGGAGGTTATTTAGGATGTTGAATCTATTTCGGACCTTGAAGGATCAAGAATGGCAGTTTTGAGTCCCCTAAAACTTTAAAATCGACCCAACATTAATCGAATCAGCACACCAAGAGTACAACAATTGCCACTCTCATGTCAGTAATTATTTGGAATATTGAATTATAATTGATTCAATATCCCAGATAACCTCCAAAACCCCTCTAAAATTGTCCACGCCCATTATCTACCTGTGATAATTAACGCAACCTATGCTAATTGTGCACATTGCCCAACATATAAAAGTTAGTTATGTGATGAGGACCCATACTACAGCGGTTCTCAAACTGGATGGTACTGCAGGCGGACCGTGGAAAAAAGCTAAATAAAATCCACTTTTTACTATCAAGGATCTTCGGGGACCACCTCTATGTGACCTGCTCTATCGAAATCAGTCGCATTGAACCGAAGACACATTTTGAGTTGTATACACTGTTGGAAAGAGGAGATTCGCAGCTTTCTAATGATATCAGGCAGTGGGGTAGTGGGCGTTGTGCTCATCGGACATTTATGAGAGAAAATATCTAATGTCCGAGTGCAAATGAACGTACCACAAGACACGAGCCCCTACACACGGCGGCGTGCGTTGCCGCTTCAACGCTTCTGCCCATTCACTTTGAATGGGGTGACGTCACGATTCGCCGAACTGCATTGTGGGAGCAAAGCGTAGCTTCTCTCGCGGTGCTCGCTGCAAAAGTAGAGCAATGTTCTACTTTTGCCGCCTCGATGGACGCGTCAGCCAATCGAATCCTATGCCAGTACAAGCTCTAGCCAATCAAACCGCGTGCTTGTGTGTCTGGGGCGGGAGATTCATGTGATTGGTTGTTGGTCGAGTTTCAGCCCCCCCCCGCCGGCAAGCGACAACGCACGCCGTGTGTAGCCGTCTGGCGCGAGCGTATATGATTGACGGCGATTTCATTTGAACTGGACGGTGCAAAACGAGAAGCATCCGGACCCAAGTACTGTACACGGAAGGAACGAGGTATTTGCGGTCTACAATGACAGAGAAGAGACTGTCAAGTTTGGCTGTACTCAGCATTGAATCAAAACGCACTAAGCTTTGGATCTTGGAGGCGTGCGTTGCCGCTTGGCGGTGGGCGTGTCTTGAGCTTGGGGAGTCAACGCGAGCAACACGACCAACAACCAACCACATGAATGTCCCGCCCCGGACACACAAAGCAAAGCAAAGCATGCTACATCCATGCTGGCTAAACATACTGTCTATGCTTGCTAGCTGTCCATTCAAACGAAGTACACTGGATATAAACTCCCCAAACAGGCGAAAACCTACCAGTTTCCCCCACTGTCTCTGCCACCTCCCCCCATGCCTGGCTCCTCCGGTTTGTATCCTGTATGTAAAGAGGGACTGGTCATAGAGTACCGGGTGATTCCCTACCGCCACGATCATTTTCTCCTCCTTTTGTGACATATGGGAAATAACTGCGGTCTGGCTCTCCCAACATACACCCGGTTTGATTGGCTAGTGCTTGTACTGTCAGATTTTCATACGAGGGATTTGATTGGCTGACGCCTCCGTCGAGGCGGCAAAAGTAGAACATTGCTCTACTTTTGCAGCGAGCACCTCGAGAGAAGCTACGCTTTGCTCCCACAATGCAGTTCGGCGAATCGTGACGTCACCCCATTCAAAGTGAATGGGCAGAAGCGTTGAAGCGGCAACGCACGCCGCCGTGTGTAGGGGGCTGATGGACAGCTGATAGGAATAATATGATTGTTAATATTATCATATTAATTCAGACAAACATCGATGAGACAGTTAATTAATGTACTTATTGCAGCAGTCTGCATAGATTTGGTACCCCTGCAGGTCTAAGAGTGAAACCAACTCATTCAGTTATTGTTCAGTTAAAATGCATGATGATGTCTGCCATCTTATATATTTATATGTAAGGCTTTGCTGATGTGCCACAATAATGTCACCTGATGTTATTCAGTTAAAATATCAATATTGTGGCTTTCCAAGTTAACATTGATTGATATGACTGCGATGAAATCAGCATACTTCTGCCAGGGGATGCCACCCCTCAAAATCTCCTGCCACCCCATGAATATTTTTCTAGATCCACCCCTGCGTAGGCTATATTTTTCGTTTCGTTTATTTAAAGGTGGGGTAGGTAAGTTTGAGAAACCGGCTCGAGATCGCTAGAATTTGAAAATACACAATCGGAGAAAATCTGCCACTTCCTCACAGAGCCCCTCCTCCAACACACACGAACGCGCACATGACCAATGAGGGCACGAGATCAGTCTGTGCCCCGATGGAAGGCTGACAGGCAGCTAGGCCATCCAGTTACTTTAGCCGGCCCGGATCAGATGATTGGTCGTGCTTTTTACAGTATCACGGCTTCCACAGATGAAATTTCTTAATGGATTTTTTGTCAAAGCACTTCAGATATTCATTGCTATCGGGATGTTAAGAGCATTCCATGGAATATAACAAAAAGTGTATCTCGAGCCGGTTTCTCAAACTTACCTTCCCCACCTTTAATAAGTTAATTTCACTTTGGGATTTTTTTTTTTTTTAGATTTAAATAGCTTTTGAAAGTGGAGATAGAGAGGGAAGCAGCGCTGTCTGCTTAGTTGCAATACTGTAGCTCAAGCCTTTATGCAACTTAGCTTAGGCCTATACATTGTTTATGTTACTTATATGCCTGTGTGTCCATGGTTTTAAGTCTGTGTGTGTGTTGAGCGCAGCGCCGTCTGCTTTTTTAGTAACTAAAGTAGGACTAAGCATAGCGGTAGTTTTTTGTAGACCTGTCTGCCCGTTTCGTGAGTGCACTGCGCACGTGCGCACTAGTGGCATTATTTGGGATGACCTAATTCAAATACCGTCCGCCGTCCTCTTTGAGAGACATGCACAACGCAGACAGACACCGCTCACAAAAGCATCAGATAGGCTTTAATTTACTTTTGATTGTTTATGATTAACTGTAAAAAATATCGGTGTTTTAACACTACGTTTATATATGCACTTATTTCTACACTTTGCATATGAGGTGGTCTGTGAAAATCCTTGATAATAAATAGTGGTCCACATAAACAAAAAGTTTGAAAACCCCTGCCATACTATTTCTAACATAAAACGTTGGGGTACTCAACATTTCCAGGTTCACAATAGGTCTCAATGAGCTGGCAAATAGACAGATAACTTTAAATAGATACATTTCAGGAGTGTGTGTGTGTGTGTGTGTGTGTGTGTGTGTGTGTGTGTGTGTGTGTGTGTGTGTGTGTGTGTGTGTGTGTGTGTGTGTGTGTGTGTGTGTGTGTGTGTGTGTGTGTGTGTGTGTGTGTGTGTGTTCACCACATCGGGGTGTGAGCTGTTGGGCAGTCTCAGAGCTCGTCCGTAGTGCTCCTGGTCCAGCTCCGTCTCTTTGGGGTAGAGCTGGCGCAGTCTCTTGCGGGCCTCTCTCCCTTTCTGCAGAGCCTGGTTGAATTCTGGAAGCTGTGAGACAAAACGAAAGAAAGAATCAGAACCTGGTCCCACATTACCACGGAGCAGGGCACAACGTTTTAAATGTTAAAAATGCTAAAACTTACTTTGCTGAGGCTCTTCTTGTCGCTCTTGGCCTGTGAGGAAAAGACGAATTATGTCACGGTTATAAATGCAGTTTTACTCATATTATCTTATCTAGCCTTTGGGTTGGGTCCATGTTGGAAATGTACATGTTCTCCCCGGTAACGGTGGTATTTCTTTGGATGTTTCCTGGGAGACAGAGGGTTGTGTATGCTGTACACACGCCCTGAGACACATGGGTAATCTGTGATGTTGGACTATGTAAATAACATTTGATTGGCTGATTGATATTCTTACAAACATATTCAATAGTTATTCGTAATGCCTGTCCGGGGTCAGACTCCTCGTGAAATCGGTGTTTTGTTCACACTGGTCGCCACAAATAACCACAATAATCTGAGTTCCTTCCACAAATCAAGTCTCTATGTTCAAATCAATCAAACAACTGACCACTAATGCTTTGACCGACTCCCCGATCTGAACCTTCTGCTGCTCCAGCCCAGAGATCTCCGTCCTCACCGCCTGCAGCTCGTGCCACACACACACCTGCACAGTACACACATGTGAACACAGTTAATAGAAATAGCAGGAAAACAGTGGAAACCAAGTTACATTTTTCCACATTTCATAACCATGTTTTTTTTTGCTTATTATAGCTGTTATGGTTGATACTTGTCTTTCTTTACATGACATTGCATTTAGCTGACGCTTTTATCCAAAGCGACTTACAATAAGTGCGTTCGACCAAGAAGATACAACCTTGAAGAAAACAGAATCATAAAGTACTTCAGGTTTCATAGAGCAAAACATTTCAAGTGCTCCTCAACTGGCTTTAGATAAGCCAGTCCTTTATTAGTATATAAGTGCTTTGTTAATAGTTCTATCGCTCGAAGTGGAGTCGAAAGAGATGAGTCTTCAGTCTGCGCCGGAAGGTGTGTGAGCTTTCTGCTGTCCTGATGTCAATGGGGAGCTCATTCCACCATCTTGGAGCCAGGATAGCAAACCCACGTGTTTTTGCTGATGGGAACTTGGGTCCCCTTCGCAGTGAGGGTGCAGCGAGCTGTTTGGCTGATGCAGAGCGGAGAGCACGCGCTGGGGTGTACGGTTTAACCATGTCCTGGATGTAGGAAGGGCCAGATCCATTCGCAGCATGGTACGCAAGTACCAGTGTCTTGAAGTGGATTCTAGCAGTTACCGGAAGCCAGTGGAGGGAGCGGGGGAGCGGCGTGGTGTGGGAGAATTTTGGAAGGTTGAAGACCAGACGAGCCGCTGCATTCTGGATGAGCTGCAGAGGTCGGATGGCACATGCAGGTAGACCAGCCAGGAGGGAGTTGCAGTAGTCTAGGCGTGAGGTGACGAGAGCCTGGACCAGAACCTGCGTCGATTTCTGGGTCAGCTGGGGACGTATCTTCCTGATGTTGTAAAGCGTGTATCTGGAGCAGCGGGTTGTAGCAGCGATGTTTGCAGTGAAGGACAGGTTGTTATCTAGGATCACACCCAGATTCCTTGCAGTCTGAGTCGGGGAAACAACAGAGGGGCCGATGCTGATAGTCAGGTCAAGAGAGGGACAATCTTTTCCCGGAAGGAAAAGCAGTTCAGTCTCAAGGTTGAGCTTGAGATGATGAGCGGACATTCACTGAGAGATGTCAGCTAAACAAGCAGAGATGCGTGCGACGACCTGGGTCTCTGAGCGGGGAAAGGACAGGATTAATTGGGTGTCGTCAGCGTAGCAGTGGTATGAAAAACCATTGCTGCGATGCAAACTGGATATGATTATTATAGGTGTTAAATATGTTTTATGGTTACATTTGTATTACAGAATTGCATAGTCAGGTCACAGGAATACTTTGAATGACATGTTCTTATCTGACTTGAACATTGGGAGGGCATTTTAAAGCCCCCCTCCACTCAAAAATGTATTTGACAACAGAAAGCTATTTTCCGATTATACCTCTGCAGGTATACATTTTAAAAGGTAAAAGTACTCCGATCTTGTGCTTTAGTAGAAGTAGAATTACCAGTGTGTAGTAAAAGTATTGGCATCAAAATATAGTGAAAGTAGCGACAGTAAAAGTAGTCATTGTGCAGATTGGTCCATTTCAGAATAATATATATGATATGTTTTATAATGATTGATCATGAAAGTGTTCTCAAAGCTGGTGGAGGTGCAGCTAGTCTGAATGGCTTTGTATGCTGCAGGGTAGCTGGTGGATTTACTCCAGGTGGAACTAAAGTCTGATTTAACACTTGGTTATATTTCACATCATTAATCCAAAATGTGTAAAGTAACTAAGGCAACGCAAGGCAAGTTTATTTATATAGCACTTTTCAACACAAGGCAATTCAAAGTGCTTTACAAAAAATGAAAGACATTAAGAAAAATGGCATTTAAAATCAGTCATTAAAAAGAAAAGCTAATAAAATAAACATTAAAAGAAAAAAATACATGGATAAAAGTTACAGTGCAGTCTAAGATATGAATAGTTCAATTAAAAGTACTAAATAAATGTAGTGGAGTAAAAGTACACCACTTACCACTGAATTGTAGTGGAGTAGAAGTACACAGTAGCAACAGATAACATACTGTAGTGTAGTAAGTACAGTGTTTTTACAGTACATGTACTTAAGTTACTTTACACCACTGAATTAAAGTATATGTTTTGGCTTCTCAGCATCCAACCAGCCAACTGTCAACCCCAGAAATAATTTGTCATCTTAATTAACAACTACAGAAACACTTACTATCTTCCTGACATCTTCTCCTCTCAGCTCTCCCTTCCTGTTTTCCACATTTGCTATGACTTTCTCGGTCTGCTCACACACTTCCGTCATGTCCAGCTCCGGCAGGTCGCTGTACCCTTTAACGGAATGATCGTACAAACTGCTCCGGGCTCCGTGAGAGCACCGGATAAACACCCTGATCCTCTGCCGGGAACAGTGCCTTGTTATCGGCTTCAGCGCTGTCAGAGCAGTGGCTCCAACCCTGGAGACCATGCCGATGGAGGTCGCCATGTTTATGGTGCGTTCAAAGGTGCGTGGGAATAATCAGAGCTGTATTCTTGTGTAAACGAGAAGTCTTCTTCTTTGTTTGAAGGTGTATTACCGCCGCCTACTGTATTGGAGTGTGGACCTAAAATAAAATATATACAATTAAATAAATTAAAAATGTAAATTATTTGTATTAACTCTAACTATTAACTTTTAAGCTAAATGCAATGTAATGTGTTAAATAACTACATTCCTATTTTCGGTGAATGCAGCATGAATACCGGAAGTTACCATTTCGGAAATAAAACTGTTATTTTGTCCAACGGTTGATACATTTTGAAAATAAAAACGAAGATAAATTATTTTATTTATTTTCATTTACTTATTGAATAACAAATTGACATCAGGGTAAACATATAAAGTAATAATATAACACGTAAAATAAAAATTTGTATTAAATATTTATTAAATACACAATTCGTTTTGATTGCCTTTGTATTCACACTGTTTTTAACAGTGCTATTATAATATTTTAATTATTGGTGAATGAAAAATGTTTAAAATTAGGTTTGCAGTTAGCCCATTTCTATTTATATAGGCACATTTCCCTAAAAATAAAATGAACTCAACAACAAAATATGCGTCCATACTGTCACCTTTGAAGTGTGTACAACATGTCTCTATCCTGTAGTTGTACATTTTATCTCGTTTTTCTTTTAAAAAACGAAAATAAATTGTTTATTTTTATTGTATCTTTTCACTGACGTCACGAGTCAAAGGTTGTCCAATCAGATGAGCGGACGTTTATACGTTGCGGTAATCCCGTGTGCGGCCGACTGAACCTGAAGTCAGTAGTACATTTTACCCCTCTAGCCTCTGAAAAACGGCACTATTTAAACACATATTCTGCTTTGCAACAGAGTAGGACGTGTGGGGATGATATCATGGTGGACTGACATCTTGTGAGGACCAGAGGCGGTGTGCACAATGCGCCTTTGAGAGCTAGTTTTGTTATGGATGTTGTTGCACCGGTGCTGCTGGATGTACACCGAGCAGACTCTGCTTCACAGGCCGCCTAACTAAACCCTCACAACCGGGTTTAGTTACAGCCAGCCTACCCCCAAAAACTGCCTCACACATTCCTGCTGAGAGAGACCCAATCCGGCTTCACGGTGGAAACCAGAAGAAGAGCAAAGGTAATGTTGAGTTGTGAAAAATCCACATTTGACCTGTTTACTGATGCTACAAAAACAGCCTGCTTTGTGTGTGTTATTCCAGTATGTATATGCATATTCCTTTTTATGTTTTGCACATGTCTGTTCTTGGCTAGCTTGTTTGGGACTGCTTTAAATTCTCAATTACTGCACCTATTTTATTCTACGGAAAAGGATTAGGGCCAAAATTCGGAGACTTTTTTAATTATATTTTTAACTTTATTATCTGATGTGGCCTGTCGTAGGAGCTTTAAAATCAGCTGTGGTCTGGAGAGAATAATCAGTTAGGTAACAAACGTACAGAAACACAATATTCGTATTAAAAGCCTGGACATCAAAGCAGATTTATATTACAACAACATTCTGGGAGGCCAGCTGATGCCCCCTCTGACACTGTATGCAAAACCATCACACCCTACAGGACAATGGGATATACAGATACCACAAATGGGATATACAAAAACCATCACCCCCTAAACACTGTTGACCACACATACATTTAAGGTTCACTCCAGAGAGATGACCTAATCAGAGAAACTAAGGTTCCTTAAGCCCTAATCCTCTTACTTATCTTTTTGTATAATTGTATTTTTTTTTTAAATATCTTTTTAGTATATTTTAGAAATATATTTGTTTCTTTTTTTCCATTGTGGTTATGTACCATTGTATACTAAAGCCAAATCCTTGCATGTGTTAACAGACTTGGCAATAAACGTCATTCTGATTGATTTAAGGATGGTATTTAAAGACATCTCCTTATGGTAAAATGAAACTGAAACGTTATGCAATAAGAAAACTGGGGCCAACACTATTTACTTAAAAATAGCTTGTATCTTGAACACAAAAAAAAAATTCCCTCAGAGAACGGTGCTATCAGGGTCATACCGTTGTTATTTCTAGTTAATTATCTTTTAATATTTGTATGCGCGTTTCTTGAGTGATATTAAGCAATCTTTGGCTCTTGCTGTAATAAATGTAAATGTCCCCTCTGTGGGACGAATACATTGTGATTCTGATCTGTTATAGGACTATCTACATATTCCTGTCATACAGGCAGATGTCATAAAGGTTAACGTGTAAACAATGTCTCTGTGTTTCTGTATATGCAACTTAAAGACAGTTTGCTTGCACTGACACAATATATATACTTTTATCCTCATTAAAACACATTTATTTTACTTAAACCTATATATTCCTGCACTTTTAACTTTATCTGCATATTGAAGTATGAATGCTTGTTGTTTGTATTTTGTACATCTCTTGTTTGTTTTATTGTATTGTTGATGGCACCTTAAAAGGGAGGAGCTCTACTCATCTCATTGTACCTGTATAATAATTCTATTCTATGTTGTTGTTCAGATGAACGCTGTGCGGGGGGGGCACAGCGACCTGGCGCCCCCTGCCGTGGCAGGACGGGGACGGGGGGGGAGGCGAGCCTCTGTCCGACAGTGACTCGGAGGAGGAGGACTTCCCCGACGACAGCACCACGCCACTGGGAGACTACATCACACACGGTGAGTCAAGGTCAACTGTATTGTCCATCTTTCAGTTTGTGTGCACAGACGGAGAGACCGTTTCCCACAATCCCGAATACAACAAATACAAATATATATATGTATATACCTATATATCAGGGGTGTCCACACTACGGTCTGGGGGCCAAATGTGGCCCGTGGTCCACTTTGAATTGGCCCACACATGAAACTTGTGCTTGTCTTATATTGTACTTCTTAAATATTAATGTACAAATATATCACACGGTAGTATTCACGTGTTAATGAGACCACTTTTCAAATACATTAGGTCAATTCAAGTTGGAAACATTGTCGAGCATATCTAAGTTGATCAGAAAAAAGCCCAATGACTTATTTACATATCAAGCTTGAAATACAGCCGTTCATATTTCTCCTATTGTAATCAATCTGAGGGATGATCTGCCAACACTCACGAGCATCACTTACCGACATTTGATTGATTTTGCTAACTTATAACTGAACCTATGAGGCGATGTACCTCTAGCCTTTTTACCAAGGCTTTCCCCACTGTATAGTTAGTTTAATAGGTTTATTTTTCCACTACTTCCCCCCCCCCCCCCCACCCCCTTAACCTGTTTGCCTTTTTTCCCCTACTCCCCCCCCCCCCTACCCGACTTGTAAAGCGACCTTGGGTTTCCTGAAAGGCGCTATAAAAATATATATATTATTATTATTATTTATTTATTATTATTAGTGAGCGGCCCAGCCCTTCGTATATTTTTCTGTATGTGGCCCTCGCTGAAAAGAGTTTGGACACCCCTGGTCAAGTCAAAGTCAACTTTATTGTCAATCTTTCAGTGTGTGTGTACAGACAGAGAGATCGAAATACCGTTTCCCACAATCCCGAATACTAAAAATATAAATATGTATACAAATATGTATATCCTATATATATATATATATATATATATATACACAATCAACAGACACATTTATACATATGCACACATTAAGACGTAAATAAAAGCACAAGAATCAATATATACAAAATAGCAGTGACTTCAATATCTTTTGGGAGCAGGACTCAGGAAGCGAGAGAGAGAACTCTGGAAAATGAACCTTGTAGTGAATTCATTAAGTTTCCCCTGTCTTCAGAAACACGATCATAATTATTTTATTTGTCCCGCAATGGGGAAATTCACGGTGTTACAGCAGCGAGAGTAAAGTGCAGATTAATACAAAAGAGTAGACTTGCTTACAGTATTATATGAAGAAGTAGGCGCATGTTATTAATAATACAGACATGTTATAGAAGTAGCTGGTTCAGTTCACAGATTGATAAATAAGCGTGAAATGCACGAGGGTATATTGCCCACAGTTTTATTTGTATAGGCATTGCTATAACACCTTCACTGTCTTTATTCCTGCCGCCTTAAATCTCACTTCTTCTGTTCCCCCCCGCTTCCCTGACATTTATTTCCTCGTCCTGCTCGGTTTCTAGGACTGAAGCAGCTCCTGGATGCCCAGCAGCTGTGTGATGTGACTCTTCTTGTGGAGGGAAAGAAGTTCATGTGCCACAGGTAGGACTGCTTTTCCCTCCAAACAGGTCGATGCAGAAAGACGAGATTAATGATTTTGATTGGAGACATTTATTTTTAAATTCCTCCTCTTGTGTTTCAAATCAATCAAATCAAGTTTTATTTATATAGCACATTTATAAACGATTTTTGGTCGAGCCAAAGTGCTGTACATAAAATAAAATTAGCCTACAGTCGAGACACTTTACAGCAAATACAACAAATAGATTGTTCAGAATATCAGTATGACAATACGACACCCTCCGTCCTTAGACCCTCTGTCCTTAGACCCCTCTGTCCTCAGACCCTCTGTCCTCAGACCCTCTGTCCTCAGACCCTCTGTCCTCAGACCCTCTGTCCTCAGACCCTCTATCCTCAGGCCCTCTGTCCTCAGACCCTCTGTCCTCAGACCCTCTGTCCTCAGACCCTCTGTCCTCAGACCCTCTATCCTTAGACCCTCTGTCCTCAGACCCTCTGTCCTTAGACCCTCTGTCCTTAGACCCTCACATCGTACAAGAAAACACTTCCGGAGAAACCCCACAGTTTAAAGGGAACATGGGAGAAACCTCAGGGAGAGCGACAGAGGAAGGATCCCTCTCCCAGGACGGACAGACGTGCAATAGATGCCGTGTGGAAATCCAAGAGATAATACATTTGACAGCGTATAGACCGAATGTTAGGAAATGCATGTGTCTGTAATGAGAAGATGAATCCACGAGGATGTCGGCTACAAGGTTTGTGTACCATTATACACGAAAGCAAAAACCTTGTATGTGTTAACGAGCCATCCATCCATCTTCTCCCGCTTATCTGTGGTCGGGTCGTGGAGGTAGCAGTTCCAGCAGAGTGTTAACGAGCAGTAAACCTAATTCTCATTTATTAAGGACGGTAGTTCAAGACAAGACTATTGTGTTATTTAGTTTTCTTCATATGACACTTAAGATAGCAAACGCATCGGTCTGTCAGTGAGCTGTAGGGAGACAACAACAAGGTACTGTTAATGTACATTGCCTTCTCCTCATGATATAACCACGTCATCTCCTATCCTTCTCACTCCTCAGAGTCCTGTTGGCAGCGGTGAGTCCGTATTTCCGGGCGATGTTCACCAGCCCTCTGGTGGAGTCCCGCCTCACTGAGATCCGACTGGAGGAGGTCACGCCGTCCGTCATGGAGACGGTGATCCAGTTTGTTTACACCGGTGAGGCGGGGCTCTCTCTGGACACGGCGGAGGATCTGTTTGTGGCCGCCAACCGGCTGCAGGTCATGCCCCTTCAGGACCTGTGCTCCAGGTAAAGCTGCTGTAGGAAGAGTGACAGGTGATCAGGGTTACAGCCAAGATTCAGGTAGAAATGTGTTCATCGGTAGAGAATTGGCAATACTGTTCTAGTGGTGGTGGTGGTGGTGGTGGTGGTGGTGGTGGTGGTGGTGGTGGTGGTGGTGGTAGTTATTTTTCTTCTTTACTTGTTTGTAAAGCGCTTTGAGCACCAGGAAAAGCACTATATAAATCAAATGTATTATTATTATTACAGGATAGCTACTCTCCCATTATCTCATGATTTCCAGGTGATCTTGAATATCCAGGTGCTTTGCAAGTGACCTGAATTGGGAAGAATATGTCGAGTGACATTGAAAAAATAAGCACTCTGTCAAGTACTTTGACATTAGGTTTTACAACCCAGCTTTTGTCTTCTGGATATCAGACCCCCTAGTCTCATATACTCTAACTCGCCTCCTTCCTCCACTTTTTCCCTTCTCTGACCTCTCCAGGTTCCTGTTTGAGCACCTCTCGGTGGATAACTGTCTGGGGATGTACTCTCTGGCTCGCTCTCACCATGACCAGCTGCTGCTCCGCGCCACGCTGCGTCTCGTGGCTCAGCACTTCCCCCGAGTCGCCCGTCAGAAGGACTTCCTGCTGCTGGACCACGGCACGCTGGGCAGCCTGCTGAGCTCCGACCGGCTGGGCGTGGACTCGGAGGCGGAGGTTTACGACGCGGCGCGGCGCTGGGCGGAGCACCAGCCTTCAGATCGCTACGCCCACATGCCGGCGCTGCTGAACCACCTCCGTCCGGGGCTGCTGTCTCAGGAGGAGAGCCGGAGACTCTGCCAGGAGCTCGGCTCCGCTGCCGCCGCCGCGGCCCTCGGGGGGCCGCTGAGGCCGCGGGAGGGCATGTTCGAGAAGAAGATCGTCTGCGTGGACTTGACGCCTCGGGAGGACGAGAGCGCCGCCTCCAGAGACCTCACCGTGGACTGCTTCGACCCGCGGACAGGGAAGTGGGAGAAGCTGGCGGCCCTCGGGTCCCTGGTGAGCCCCGGCTGCACCGCTGTGGGGGACCGGCTTTTCGTGGCGGGGGGGATCCTGAGGACGGGCTCCGTGTCTGCAGCCGTGCACGAGTACGACGCTGTGCTGGACCGCTGGATGGAGCGGCCCCCCATGGTGCAGCCGCGGGCCATGCTGGGCCTGGTGGGCTGCGGGGACTCCATCTTTGCGTTGGGGGGCAGTAACCGCTCCGCCCTACTGGACTCCAGTGAGACCCTGGACCTCGCAACGCTGCGCTGGGCCCCGGGGCCTCGCCTGCCGCTGCCTCTCAGAGCCTTCGCCTGCGCTGCTCTACGTGGACGTCTCTACCTGCTGGGTGGAACCACGCTGGAACAAAACCGGGCCGTGGTGCATTCAGGGGTCCTCGTCTATCACACCCTCACAGACTGCTGGACTCGCGTGGCTCTGGACTCGGGGGCCACCTGCCTCGCCGGGGGGGTCGCGGTCCGAGGGGGCGTCTGCGCCATCGGGGGATACATGAGGGACACCACCAAGTTTCTGGACGGAAACTACACTAACCTGGAGACTTTAGACGCCACGGGGCGGGTTCTGTTCTTCAGGGAAGGGCGGGGGTCCGGGGCAGATAGGGAGGTAACCGGGGGGGGGGTGATGGTGAGCGCCGAGCAGCGGGGGGGGGCAGGAGGAGGGAGCGACCGTGCCCCGAGTCCGGTAGTTTTCCCCGGGTTGCCGCGAAGGATAGCGGCGGGGGGCGTGGCCCGGTGGAAACGCAGGATTTACGTCCTGGGGGGCGAGAACGGGTCGCGGTTCTACGACAGTGTTTACTGCTGGAAGCCCGGCTGGCGCAGCTGGGTCCAGAGACGAGAGAAACTCCCCGGAGACACAGGGGGGGTGAGCCAGTTCGGGTGCACCACCTTAAAGTTCCCCAAGAAACACATCCTGTCCAGACTGAGACTAGCCAAAGAAAACTGCAAGAAGCCCGCCGACTAGCTCCACAGGGACCAACTGAAGACGAAGCAGCTGATCATGTGACACACAGACCAGGAAGTAGCTCCTCCTTAACCTCATGAAATGTTGAGGTTGAGTCACAAGTAAGAGGCCATTTTATACAGAGTGCAGCACACGGTAGTCTTTTATTGACGAGACACAGGCAGATCTTGTGTTTTAAATCAGATGTCAGGCAGAGGGCAAGTGGAGCTAGAACAGACAGTCAGGCAATATGCACCTGAATGTAACCTTATCCACAAATGGTAAAGTCCTTTCAGAAAGGAAAGGGCCTTTTTGTAAATGTTATTCTTAAAGTGCAATGTTATTTTCAGCATTTTGCTTAACCACACAACATGTCAATGCTGTGAAGTTTCAGCTGCGTTGGGTTGACTCTAGGGCTGCACGATTTTGGGAAAAAATGTAATTGCGATTTTTCTGACAAAAATTGAGATATTTATTTGTAAGCGACCCAACGGAAGTTTATTGTAAAATGCGGCCATAACTCCGGCGAGCAAGGTCGTATCAACGTGCTCCCGTCTCTAGCAGCCCCGCAGAGCTACGAGTGAAAGAACTAAACTTACATGAAACTTCCGTTGGGTTGCTTTAAAGTCGAGCTTCAGTTGAAGACTCGCCCTGTGATAGAAACATGTGATGGAGCAGTACTAACCTGACTCAGATGGTTCACCAAAGCATCTGAAGCTCCATTGGAAGCCATTTGGAAAGGGCAGGCACTTTAAAAGATACTTGGCAGGTGATTCGATCAATCTGTCTATCACCTTCTATCATGGGCCACTTCTGATTGGTTAACAATGGCTGGTACATGTGGAGCACAGCACTTCTGATTGGTGTGGAGGACTGACACACAATAAAAAAAAGTTTAAAAAATTGTAAAAAAAAAATTGTAAAAAAGTTTAAAAGATCGTTCAGCCCTAGTTGACACATCGGCACATTTCTGACCATGCTATGTTTCACTGTATTGTTCTATTGCTTTTTTCTTTAATATGGGCCTTTTGAAACTGCATTAAGGGCTCTACGAATGCCCTTTATTTGAGTGGGAACCTATCAAAGATACTTTTCATAAACCATTTGCATATAGACAGTTTTGACTTGTTCACTCATTTTATTTGAATTACATAATAGAAACACACACGGTTTGGTATTTCATTTCCACAAACAAAGCAGCCGTACAGAATATTCGTGACAAATCGACATTTTAAAACAAACAGTATTCGTATGTATTACTGCATTCATAACGGGTTAATCCAGACACTCAGAACCCTAGATATGGCAACCCGTGTGTTAATCACACATCAGATAAAGTCTTCTTACTCGGTACAGACCGTCCCCATGTTCAGTGAGGGGACACCTCCGCAGATAAGGCATCATGATACGAAGATTAAAGATAGCCACAACCATTTTAAAGGTTAACATATATGACAAAGTGTGTTTTTATATATAGAGCATGGTACAGTGTCTGAGGGTACATGTGTTAGAGTCCTTGTGTCTAAACTAACTTTCCTAGAGCTCCAGCTGTGTTTCTGCAGCTGTGTCAAAATGGTTTTATTTCGATTGCTCCAACCACAGAGCGTGTGAATGTGTTAGGCATGGAGTACTATGCATTATTTGAACACTTTAGCATCTCACCTAATTTATTCAGATGTATCTCTAAGGTTTTATTGTGAAATGTCATGTTGCTCTGACTGCAGGGCGGAAAGATAAGCTCAGACAGGAGCAGATGTGTTAAAGGTCCCGTGTCATGGCCATTTCTACTGATCATAGTTCCATTGTTGAGGTCGACTAGAATAGATTTAAATTGTTCAATGTTCCAAAATCACATTGGTTTCTCACAGCATCTCTGTCTAGTGTGTGTATTCACTCTCTGTCCTAAACGGGGAGTTGGAGCTCCGGCTGAGTGTGTGTGTGTGTGTGTGTGTGTGTGTGTGTGTGTGTGTGTGTGTGTGTGTGTGTGTGTGTGTGTGTGAGAGGAGCTCCACGGATTGGTCCATTTGGGATCGTCGTTACGTCACTCGGTTCCCGGAAGAAGAAGAAGAGAAATGTCCAGCGAGGCGTTCTGGGGCAGCAGACAGGTCTTCTCTGTGTCAGAGTTTTACTCGCTACAGGGTGGGCTTTGAGGGTTTGTGACTGCAGACCGTTTACATGCAGAAAAGCTACATAACACAAGGGGACGGGTGATCACCGGAGAAGCATGACATGGGACCTTTAAAGATCTGTGTCTAACTGTGTTTAAAATGCTTGGGAATTATCTTTAGTTAATTCTCGCACCTTGCCGAGTTGACCTCGCCATCTTAACAATACATTCTTCTCATAACTGCAGGCCAGATACTGGGTTTAAAACTTTGGATAGTTGGCTAACTGATTCAGTTTGAACACTTTTTTTTTAGGAAGGAAACAGGAAGTGCGTCTTTAAGAGATGTAGGATTTTCTCTTTCAACATCGAGACAAGACAAACTTTCACTCTACTTCTGCAGAGTTGATTTATTTATCTTTACGAAATTCACTCCGAGTTGCTGCTTAAGTATTTCAACTCAGAAATAAGCACTAATTTGGTGAGAAATAGAAGATGTTAAAACCTGATCCACATTCATGTATCTCCCTCAAAAAGACTCAAATCAGACTGGGTTGTCTCGTAAATCTGCTTTCCACTTTCACTGCTAGAATCAAAATGCTAGTACTTTTCATAATGTTCCAGCTTTTAGAAAGTATTGCAACGACTCTCTTGACACACAGTGGTGGAACTTCCCTGTATTTTCCAGCTAGCAGCAGATGGTTAACGCGACAGTCATGAACTCCCCAGCTATCACTAAACACTTATAGTACAACATCTGTCACTTTGTTGCTTTTCCAATATCATGTTCTGAATGTCAAATTAACCATTTGTCTTCCTTGGTGTGACATGTGAAAGGTGTGTGTGTGTGTGTGTGTGTGTGTGTGTGTGTGTGTGTGTGTGTGTGTTTGTGCGCGCATGTTTTCTATTGAGGCGTAAATCTGTTTTTTGCACACATCCGAACCTGTGCAGCTGCCCTCGTTTTATACAATCGGATCAAGTTTGTGAACTGAAAGGCAAATGGATGTTTTAATGAAGAGCCCTGCTGTCTAATGATTAAACGACTGTTTGATACATTGTTTTTCACTTGTGAATTTTCTTTGCAAATGCCGTGACTTTTTAATGAAATGTTTCTACATAATTTGGGTTGGCCCAAAATAGATTAAAATCTTCTTTAAAATCCTGTAGAAAATGCTGACTCAAAGCCTGTCTTTCATGGTGTTAGTAATCATTGACAATAGTTGAACATTGATTCAGTTTGAATACTTTTATTAAGAAGGAAACGGGAAGTGCTTCTTTAAGAGCAATGTAGGATTTTCTCTGTCAACATCGAGATAAGACAAAGTTTCACCCTCGAAAGCCCAAAATAGATTCAAATCTTCTTTAAAATCCTGTAAAACATGAGGACCGAAAGCCTGTTTTTTAAAAAATAGTAAGAGTTTAGGATTCTTTAAGTGGTATTTTGCAGGTTAAGGCCGGTACTGGTTCTGTGCCCAGTAGGCCCCGTTCAGTTCAATCTATCCATGTATGAAAGGAAGGAAGTCAAGACAAAATTGGTCCAAGTCTTTTTTGATTTAAACAAGCAACAACGTCTTGATGTGTTTTCCAGAAAAGGGGCTTTATTGGCTTTATTAGATCAATTAGCTTTGTCTGTTTTGAGCATCAATGTTCCTATAGTCATCTCACTAACTAATGTCACGTTACTTCTCCAGGTCTCCATTTTCTTTGACATGTTTTGTTCAAATCCAGGTGGGTGCCTCTGTTTGCCAGCAACATTGGCAGTGGTCACTTTGTGGGTTTGGCCGGCAGCGGGTCAGCGAGTGGCATCGCAGTGGGGGGGTTTGAGTGGAACGTAGGTCATCAAACGTCTTCGTTAAAACACTGGATCGATGCATTAATTACACTAAATCTACTATAAATGGCAGTACCACATGTAACACAAGTACTGTACATAAAATATTCACTGTTTTCACAATAACTTTGTACCAGCACACATACATGTCAAATATATTTAGTGTATATACATGAACAGTTACTTACCTATATAAAATGATATCTTTAATTGTATTAATCTTTAATCTTGTGTGTCCTGTTTTTCAATCTCACCCTGTTGCTTATGTATTGCATAAGAAATATTTTTTACGGTGCATATCCGTGCATATATCATCAGATGTATAAGTTGAAAGATACCAATAACTTGATTGTGCTCCTTGTAGTTTCTAAAAACAGCCATTCTCTTATACTATATTTTGTATTTGGGCAAATGGTTGTATTCTAAAATATAGTGAAACATGTAGAAAAAGAAACACTTTCTGGGCACAACTGGATTTAAGAGCCAGAAATATCTTGCCCTTTATAGTTTTAAACGTCTCCTACAAAGCTCCCAAATATATGGAGGTGCAATCTGAAATCTATAAAGTGTGTGTGTGTGTGTGTGAGTGAGTGAGTGAGTGAGTGAGTGAGTGAGAGAGAATGAGATATACCCAGCGCCGTATAGATAGAAGAGTTAGGAAAGCGGAAGTCCAAAATGCTTTATCGTCACGTGGTTCATGGAGACTCAGAGTGTTCCCGGAAGTTTGTGGCGGGCCATTTGAATGCATTAATAACAGGCGTGCCGATCAATGATTGTCAACTGACAGCACAATGAGTCAAAGGACTAGCAGCAGCAGCAGCAGCAGCAGCATGATGACGTGTATGTGTTGTTTTAGGAACATCCATGTAAATAAATGGAATTCAATAAAAATTGAATAGCATATCATGCAGTTTGTCTGTGCCTTTTCCTCTGTGTTGTCCTGGCATATAGCACTGGCTGCTCCAATCGCTCAGAGAAAGGAGTACAAATGTACGGCTTCCCCACTGAAAATCATATTTTTCACAAAACGAAGACCACACCATTGGGAAGCGTAATGTCTGTTTAATAAAAAAATAAGGAACAGGGAGAGACTTGCAAAACTCTGGGGGTTGAGACTCAGGCTCTCATTGCAGGTCTTCGGGCTCCATTGAATCCCCCTGGGGTTCTTGTGCTGAAAGAGGGAGACAAAGACAGGAGAAAGGGTTAGATACATCTCTATAGCAACCTACAGGATGGGAAATTGCTGACCTATTTTAAACTTACCTTGTGTTTTCACTCTCGCTTAAGTCCATCTCCCTTTGCCATCAATCCAAAATCAGCTGAGCTGCAACAAAACACAGACAGGTAATAATCAACAGAATCACAAGGACATTATACGACTCTGCTAAAAACACTCACTCATAAGTAACGTTTTTGTTTACTGTTTGGAAGTCTCAAATACGCATTTTAAATCCATATCAATAGCAATGTATCACAAAAATAGCTCTCTTCCTTATTATTGTGTAACGTTAACTATATTATCTTGACGCGCACCAATGTTATATTTAACTCATATTTAACTCCCTCCACCCCGGATAAAAGCACGTTAAGAAGCCCTTTTTCTCTAATTCCATAACGTTGGATGAAATAACATTAGGAGAACGGATTAATAGGCTGTTCATGGTTAACGTGTGTTGCTAATTTTGTCGGGAATCCTAGCCTAATCTGTTATCTGTAAACGGTAGATTTAGGGATAATCCACTAACATCCTTTAATACACATGTTAATTTGACTCAGATGTGCTGATAATATCCGCAATATAAATCTTTAAACGTCTTCTTACCTTTGAAAGTCCATCACGAACGGTCTGTTATGCTGCAACTCCACTGCGCTGCTAGCCTTGCCGCTAACTTCCGGGAACTATTGAGAGGCTCCACGATCCGCCATTGCTGTACACAAATGGTCCATTGGAGTGAACGGAGATCGTAACTCTTTCTATATTATAGGGCTCTGGGTATACCCACCATTTGACCTGACTACCCACCGTCATTACGCGAACCTTGGTGGTATACGTGGACTATGCCGAAGTCGGCTTACAACAAAGAGTGTCTCCATGTGTGTTAGTGTCTAACTAACATAAATCCTCATTTTCTGAAAAAGTCATTTTTTACCACTAAACCTGTTTTTGAGTGTATCCCATGGACGGCGCATCACATCGGTGGTCGGTAGCTTTGCAGTTCCATACACATTGTGTATGCAAACGGTCACATACGGCGGGCTGGCTGCCCTGTGATTGGCTGGTTTCCTGCGTCCATCAACTGAAAGGTACTTCTGATTGGCTGGTTTAGACATTGGGCGGTAGCAAGAAGTCACCTCCAAGATGCATGCTTGCAGCTGCGTTCACTCATGGAAAGACACATGGACAATGGAGCTACAACAATCTACTTGATTAAACACAAACAGGTAAGCTTGCATACTTGTAGATATTGCTTCTTTTACATGAGTAAGTGTAAACTTAACCTCCATATTATTATTGATTGCCAGCTGATGAAATAGCATACGTGTAAATGTATTTTTAGTAGTTCAACTTCGTAGCACATGCTAGCATACTCTGAATATGCTAGCATGTGTACATGTTTTTGTATTGAACTAGTAGCACCAGAGCTAACTGCGTGTGCTTCAGAGTATCCTAGCATGTGTACATGTTTTTGTATTGAACTAGTAGCACCAGAGCTAACTGCGTGTGCTTCAGAGTATCCTAGCATGTGTACATGTTTTTGTATTGAGCTAGTAGCACCAGAGCTAACTGCGTGTGCTTCAGAGTATGCTAGCATATGTACATGTTTTTGTATTGAACTAGTAGCACCAGAGCTAACTGCGTGTGCTTCAGACTCAGAGTATGCTAGCATGTGTACATGTTTTTGTATTGAACTAGTAGCACCAGAGCTAACTGCCTGTGCTTCAGACTTAGAGTATGCTAGCATGTGTAAATGCTAGGTAAGAATAATGCTAAAGAAACAGTGGCCCTTTCTCATTTCTATAACTCCCCTCCTCGAGACTTAGTCCCGCCCACAGGAGATGCGAGCGGAGGAGCCGAGGAGGGGAACCGAGGAGAGAGGAGGGGAAGCAGCAGGCGGTTAGAGAAATTAGAACTCCTCTCCGAGAGGTCATTTTAAAGAGACGTCCATTAATGATGACAGGAGGCACAGCAGCCCTCTGTCTGATGGACAGATGTGTTCATGACGACTTATATATTTACTTTTAATTCATTCACAGTGCGGTATAATGAGACAATAACAGGCTACAGATGCGGACACACACACATATATGTATCAGGGTTTCCGTTAGCCGGTTTTTAGCTGGTAACATTTATTAAAAACCGGTAAATTCAAAACCTGACGGTCAAAATGTCTGGTAATAATTAGGGAGGCTCCGATCGATCGGCCGCCGGTCATTATCGGCCGATATTCACTCTTAATAGTTTGATCGGTGCTCTCTATAGAGGCCGATCAGGAGAGATGGATCTGATCGATATGGACATAAACGCGAGTGAAGTGTAACCGGAGCGAGAGAGAGATCAGATCAGCTGCTGAGTCTGACCGAGACACGCAGCTCTGCAGAATCACCTGAAGCCCCGCCCTCTGTTTAGCGAGCTGCAGGAGCTGCTTGAGAAACTGACGGGCTGTCAGGAGAGAGAGAGAGAGAGAGAGAGAGGATCCGTTTCTCCCGTGTTATTATTCAAAGTTGATGTCAACTTTGAATAATGTATGTTATCTACTACAAGTAGTTTGTTTGAATGTAATAATTATGTTGTTTGTGGAATAATTTATTGAAAAATGAATCTGAATTTTTCGATCTGTTACGATTATAAACGGAAGCAATATAAAAATGGGCCCCGTGAACTGAGTTTTAAACATCAGCATATCTGCTCATAGTCCGGTAATTACCTGCTAACGGAAACTCTGCTACACAACTATTATTATTATTATTATTGAAACATGACCAGTAAGTTTCAAATTTGTCCGGTAAAATAAATTCTGCCTGGACATTTGACCGGCGAGAAAAAATCCTAGCGGAAACCCTGATATGTATATATTTATATAAATATATACAATTTCAGCATCAAACAGAGCACTCTCCTATTAACGTAACACTATCAGAGACTGGATATATCCCCCCCCCTCCTCTCCCCTCTGGTCGCTACAATGAGGAAAATAAATTACGGGCCAAAAGTTTTATTTACAAGTATTAAAAGTAAGCAGAGGACACCAAACCAACTGAGACCTGTCTGTCCGCTGCATCTACGCACACACTGTACCACACACACACACACACACACACACACACACACACACACACACACACACACACACACACACACACACACACACACACACACACACACACACACACACACACACACACACACAGCTCCTAAAACAGGCTACAGCTGTTGTGTATTTTATTATGTGAAGCACTAAATGGTTTTAGAAAAATGTCGACTCTTTGTTTGTAGATATCTACTAAAGCAAATAAAGAGAGTAGGCATATAGTGATATATAGTATACACACTGCTCTGCTTTCTGCACGGACCTCACAGCTGTTCTCACTGGAAACATCCCGTCGCGATGAAAGCAGTTAATAAAATAATATCCAGGGGATGCATGCAGAGCTGTCATTGGCTGAGATAAGTCCGGCCGTGCCACGACTCTTTGAAACATCTCTGTTCCCGGAAATGTATCCGCGAAGGAGCCGTGGAGGACCCATCAGTGTATCCTCGGTTATAGCTCCTCCAGAGAGCCTCCTCGACGCTCGGTCCTCGAATTGCATTTAGAGAAATGAGATGTCCTTCAATGTGGCGCGCTGAAATTCATTTCCGGGTCACTACCGGAGGACAGAGGAATCGAGGAGGGGAAATTAGAGTATTGAGAAAGGGCCAAGTCTGTTTTGTTTTTTGAGCCTCCGGTTTATTTATGTGATGTAAACATTGTATTTAACTGAGGACAGGAGGTATGAACTATTACTCTTTTTCACAGCTATAATAAACCATCTCAGTCAAGATGCAAAGGCGGAGACGGAGATGCAGCAATCCAAAGGATGATGCCAAATGTTATATTGACACTGGAGGGGACAAAGCAGGGCTTGACGTCCAATACATCAATGCCACCAAAGGTGAGTTTATTCTTCAGTTCTGATTGTTTAATCATGATTTAACCTAAAGTATAAACATAACATATGTGACTTTATTGTGCTATTTTTCTCACTCATTTGTTATTTGTGTTCCTTGTAGGTCGCGGCATCTTCACCTCTATACCATTTCAAACGGGAGACTTTTTGATAGAATATAGAGGTGAACTCATAAGCCAACAAGAATGTGAGACGAGACTGAAACGTTATCCTGTCGGGCTCAAGGGGTTCATGTTCAAATTCCATTTTGATGGAATACTGTGGTGGTGCGTATTATGTCAATGATAAGTCTGAGCAGAATGAATGAAGCTGGATTTATTGTCACAGCTCAGCTAGCTGTTTTCACTGTAATTGATTGTTTCACTTGTGTTTTTGTAGCGTCGATGCAGCAAAAGAGAACGAGTCTCTTGGAAGACTTGTGAATGACGATCACAGAAACCCGACTGCAAAGATGAAAAGACTATCCGTGCAAGGGAAGCCCCATCTCTGTTTGTTCGCTGACCGAGACATAAGTCCAGGAGAGGAGATCACCTATAATTACGGTGATTCAGACTGGCCGTGGAGATGCAAGGTGGTCAACATTGTACTTGCTCTAACCATCACACCACATACGTAAATGCTACATATTGTCCAATGCATTAGATTTGATTATGATTATTTCAGTATAAATATTATAAATATCATTTTTTTATATATACTTCTGATAGTGAAACATAACGACAGGGTGTTTATTGAAATGTATATCTGAATAACTTTAATTTCATGTTACTACAAGCTATGGATGGTTTAGAATCTTTAGGTACATGGGAACGCACCATCCAATAATAATAATGTTGTTTTTGTGTGTTTGCATCTAGCAGAGTCTTGATGAAGTGATGCCTCTCGAAACCTGTGAGGCCACCGAGGCCACATCTCCAGATGAGAACATTGAAGAGGTATTTTTACATTAAACATAGATTTAATATCTCAAATTGATGTTTTGTTTTGGGTCCAGTAAGGTTTCAAACTTCCGTACTTTTCGGACTATAAAGCGCACCTGCATATGAGCCGCAGCAGCTAAATTGTCCGTCTGTCTTGCTCTCGTTCTGTCTCTCGGTTCCACTTTTACTTTGGCGCGCTACCTGTCTCACTCTTTTCCGGCCTCCAGCTTCTCCTGCTGGAGCCCTCCGCTTAAAGGGGACGGGCGTGGACCGGTCATAGAGCCCGTAGAGTTAAAGGTGGTTAATTTTACCTGTCAAATCCATAGATTTAGGAGGTCCCCTAGTGGCCGTTAGCTGTACAAAAAAAATGGGGGAAAAAGTCGCGGCTTATAGTCCGAAAAGTATGGTAAGTTTTCCTTTCATTCTTTCTGTCATCAGTAGGACCATTCTTTGATTCAATTCCACATATTCTCTGATAGTACATTTCCGACTTTCTGTTGTATTGATTCTTCTCTTTGTGTTTGATCTGCTACAGATGGTGACTAACAGCGACTGCACTGAGACCACTGAGAGCTACACGAAGACGACAGGTCCAGTGTTTTCTCCCCTCAGCAGAGCCGAAAAGGTACATTACATTTAAATACTACTTGATTGTATCTATTTACATACCGACATGTTTCTTTGGGCTGTGTGTGTGTATGCAGTAGTCTGAATATCATATGGTTTATAGAGACAATGGTATGTGAGGACATCGTCTTCAAATGCTTTTCAAAGTGTAAGTCATGACTGTAACTCGTACTTGCACTGCCTGCCTGTGATCTGTATGTTAAGTTGTTCAGTAAGTAATGATAAATGTAATCTATGACAAGATATCATGTAAACTAAATGTAGCATATCCTGAATTCCTAAGTGAAAAGTAAGTTTAAGGATTATACTTCTCATAACCTAAGACCTGTAATCATTTGGCCTGTCGAGTGAATGCAGAACTGCATTGGACTTCAGAAACACAACCTAGATGCTTTCATATAATGTCTTGAGACTTGTAAAAGCAAATTTAATTAAACATTGATCTTCACTATTAAAGGATTTGCTTTAAGTAGATATCAACATGTCAATGTGAAATTATTGCTGCTCAAAAACAAAATTGTTACATTTTGCCAACAGCATTGCTTGAGGATCGCAACTGTATCCTCATTGGACAGGTGTGCTTCCTGTGTGGGACCTGTGTCCTCCTCCAAGTGGCTTGGATATGAATGCAAAGGTGAGATAGTCATGTATGAATTTGCAGTAGTTTGGTATACTTTTTAGAATGATACACCTTGGGGAAATTATTCCTGGTTTACACCATTGGCTATATATATATATATATATATATATATATCAACAGTATTCGTGTAATGCTGCGTACAAATAGGTCATTATTGAATTATAATAGTTGTAGACTCTGGTATATTGTTTGGATTACTTACAAATATTTTATTTTTCTTCCTTATCTTTTATGGTTTAATGCTGAAGATCTTTTTGACCCCGCTTTTGTATTTCATTGTGCAAACTGTTTTAATAGACCAGTACTATTTACAATAATATACAAAAAATGTGTTGCAGAGTGTTCACAAGTCTGGCATCAATCCTGCTTCAGAAACCTTCAGGATGATGACCTCCATTATCTACCTAAGGTGAGCATGAGCTAAAGGTTTTGTTTAACTTTTAGCTGTCTAACTATACGTCAAAACTACATGTCGTTTTTTTTTTTCATTTCCAGCAGCCTTCTGAAAACAGTTTCAGAGATGAACTGCAGTCAAACCAATCAGATTCAAAAGAGGATCAAATATCAGATGAGTGCATGTCTGGTGAGGAATACATACCCGACTCACAAGGGGATGACGATGATTCAGATGCAAGTATCCCCTTAATGCCTAGTCAGTCAAAAGCTGGACGGATTCAATTTGAAACACTAACTGATGTTGGAAAAAATTATCCATCGGACACAAGCCTCCCAGTATTGCCCAGTACATCCGAGGATTGGCCACCTCTTGATATCGATGCCACAACATCTGGTCCATCGATTTCTAACAAAGACTCGTACGAGAAAAAGCCAAAGGCTAAAGCTGAGCTTCCCAAACATCTGACACTGAGCACTAAAAATTACTGTTTTGTTTGTGGAAAACCACAAAGCAAAATTTCCCGTCATTTGAGAACGCACACAACGCATGCTGAAATTATACATGCATTTTCCCTTCCCGAACACTCGAAAGAGCGAAAGATACTAATAGAAAAAATGAGGAATAAAGGAAATTTTAAAAACAACACTGAAGTTTTAAAGAGTGGAACAGGGAAGCTAAAAGTAAAGAGAAAACCAAAGGCTGAAGCACCGGCAGGAAAATTCATCCACTGCATGCACTGTCAAGGATTGTACATCCGCAAGGACCTTTGGAGACATGTCCGCAGATGCCCCTGTAAGCCAGAAGGCGAAGAAGACGAAGAAAAACCTGCAAGAACCAGAGTACTGGGTTTGGCCTCGGCTCAAGAGTCAGTGTTGTCTCAGCAGATCTCAAGTGGAGTGTGGAAGCTACTCAATGCGATGAGACAGGATGAGGTTGCCTCAATTGTCCGAAATGACCATTCTATTATTCAGTTTGCCCAGTCACTCTACTACAAACACGGTCAAGACCCTACGAAGTACGAATACATACGTCAGAAGCTTCGTGAAGTTGGACGTTTGTTACTTTGTCTGCAAACAGAATTCTCGGTTTATAACCTTGAGGAGGCTGTTAAACCTGCTAACTTCCAAAGAGTGGTGCAAGCGGTGAAGAACGTGTCAGGATTTGATGATAAACACCACACATATTCAACACCAAGCCTGGCGTTGAAACTTGGACATACGCTACTCAAAATAAATGACATTATTCACTGTCGGGCCCTTATGGCAGAAGACGATGAACTGATCAAATCGACTAAAATGTTCGAGAAACTGTACAACTCTAAGTCGTCTGAGTTTGTGTCTCACGGTGCTCTGAACACTCTGAGCGGTGCCAAATACAACAAACCATCAACATTACCCTTCACCGAAGATGTTCAGATCCTTCATCGGCACCTTGACAAGGCTGCAGAAAGTGCCATTTGCAACTTAAAAGAGGAGGCGACGCCTCAGAACTATGCTGAACTTGCAAAAGTTGCACTTGCACAAGTCATAGTGTTTAATCGAAGACGTACTGAGGAGGTTTCAAAAATGCACCTCAAACATTTTAATGAAAGAGACGACGCAGAACTGCATCAAGATGTTGCCAAGGGGTTGTCAAAGACTGAACAGAGGCTCTGCAACTATTTCAGCCGAGTTGAAATCCCGGGAAAGAGGGGCAGAAAGGTTTCAGTTCTGCTCTCACCGAGCATGTTGGATGCCCTGTCGCTTCTTGTGAGCAAAAGAACTGAATGTGGTGTTTGTTCCACCAATGTGTTCCTGTTCGCACGACCCAAATGTATGAGCTGCTACCGAGGACAGGACTGCTTGCGTCTTCATGCAAGCAAGTGTGGGGCAAAGCACCCTGAGCACCTCAGGTTGCTACACCTTAGAAAACATGTCGCAACACTCTCCCAGGTGCTTCATTTAAAAAACAATGAACTGGACCAGGTAGCTGATTTCCGGGGTCATGATATCCGGGTACACCAGGACTTCTACAGGGTACCAGTTCCAACCACACAACTGGCCAGGATTTCCAAACTGCTGTTATCTCTGGAGAAAGGACAGCTTTCCAGCATTCGGGGGAAATCACTGGACGAGATTGATATTGAAGGTTTGTACAGAAACATTTTATTTTTTTAAACATGCTTGCACTCATCCTTACCAGCCTGGAATGCTCGAGGAACACGTTGAGTTCCCAAACAACATTAACCAATCAAATGAAATGCACTGTGAGTGAGGTTGACTTTGGCTTTTGATTCTTAAAGTGTGCACTTACATCGAATACGCTTCTTCAGTTTGCGTTGTTTAAACTATTACAGAATTGTTTATATCTAAAGCTAAAATAGTTCAGGTATGTTTTATTTATGTATGTCCAGATATTAATGCAAGTTTTACCGTTACTTTTTCCTAGATGAAATTTCATTCAGTGATGCTGAAGACGTGAACAGTGACTCTGATGATGATGATGAGACGGCAGCGCCAGCGTGTGGAACTAGCCAACCTGTGACTGCTGCTTCCATTGACCGTTTGGGTAGGTTGCCTCACTTGCCCGACTTATGTCTGACAGAATAGAGAATACAAATGATATATTTAACAACAAAAACATTTGTGTGTTAAGCAGAACCGGTGTCGTCCACAGTGAGTGAGCCGGCTCCTCCCTCTGAAGGTAAGGTCGTTGAACTTGGAAAAGGCATTGAGATAAGCTTATAAGAAAACGGTGTTAAGACCTAGCCAAAACCGTTTTGATCTTCAAAAATGTATTGATTAGTTTCCTTTTTGGGAGTGGTCAGTTATTACTGGAATGCATTTCCAGCCCAGGACTTTTTAAATGTCCAACCCATCATTCTACCCCTGCTGTCCAAAAAGATAGGAGGTATGAATATATGACCCTCAATTCATTTATGGCAAAAAAAGGGTATCACTTCTGTTTGGAACTGTGGCTGACGCTCCCTGGGTCTGGCCGACATGGCTGTGTCCGTCTGTATGGGGTAAGAGTCACACAATGCCAATCTTCTTGACTAGTTATTGATTTAGAATAGGGCTGCAATTGCGATATTGCGATTCGAATTGCGATATTTGTTTTTAAGCGACCCAACAGAAGTTTATTGTAAAATGCGGCCATATCTCCGGCTAGCAAGGTCGTATCAACGTGCTCCCGTCTCTAGCACCCCGCAGCCCGAGCTACGAGTGAAAGAACTAAACTTACATGAAGCTTCCGTTGGGTTGCTTTAAAGTCGAGCTTCAGTTGAAGATTCACCCTGTGATAGAAACATGTGATGGAGCAGTACTAACCTGACGCAGATGGTTCACCAAAGCATCTGAAGCTCCATTGGAAGCCGTTTGGAAAGGGCAGGCACTTTCAAGAATACTTGGCAGGTGATTGGATCAATCTGTCTATCACCTGCTATCATGGGCCACTTCTGATTGGTTAACAATGGCTGGTACATGTGGAGCACAGCACTTCTGATTGGTGTGGATGACTGACACACAAGAAGAAAAAAAAAGAATTGTTAAAAAAAAAAAGTTTAAAAAAATCGCAGGCGTTGCGATTTAATAATCGCATCATCTCAAATCGCAATTTCGATTTAAAATCGATTAATCGTTCAGCCCTAATTTCGAATGTGGTACTCACTTACACTAAGAAACATTTCCAATGTAGATTGCGATGTAAGCTATTATACTATTATCAAGGTCGAGAACGACTCATTGCAACACGTTTACCGCCAATGTAAATTCAATACAATTTAAACTGAAAACCCAATCCGAAACCCAGTAGTCTTGTTTTCAATTTCATCACATAGTACGATGTACATGTGTAATGACTTCACTCCAGCATGATCAATTTCATAAATAAAAAATACAGGACCTTTTTTATAAAGATTTCTCAATAGCCACTTTACTTATTGGATTGCTGTCCTAAAGTTAAGGCTAGGAGGCAGGAGGAGGAAGCATGAGAAGAGGGTGGCATGTATGTGCTACTCAGCGTTTCCGCCAGGGGGGCGTCTTGCCGTCATTTGACGCCTTTAGCTCGGAACGCCATGAACTCGAGCCGAGGGCGTCCAGGAAAAAAAGATCAAGAGTTTTCCAACAAAAATTTGATTCTACTGATTTGATTTTTTTTTTTTACTATCTTTCAGGAAAGGATCATAAAAAGGCCAGAAACACAATGAAGAAAGCGTGGGCCAAGAATGAGGTAGCTGCAGTAATGCGGCATTTTAAGCTTTTTATTGCCCAAGGACAACTGGCCACCAAATCTGAGTGCCAGCACTGCAAGATGGTTGAAGGCAAAGTGCTTGATGAACGAACCGTACAAAATATAAGAGACTTTGTTCGCAATCGCGGAATCGCCCGAAAGAGGCAGTCGCAGTGAAACCATCAGTTGTGTATTATGTTGTGGTTACCCCGATGTCTTAACGTTTTATACAGCACCCATGTTCAACAGACGGGTTGACAGAGATGCTGTTAAGTGAAAGCAAAGCTCTGCAACATATAGGTTATATTCCTGGCCATTTTGTTTTGTTGCCAGACAACTAAAAAAGCTGTTAATGAAGAAAACCCTTTGAATTGAGTTGTTTACCTTTTTTATTTTGTTTTAAACCAAGGATTTGATGCAATTACTTGTATCTAATGTATTTTTTGAGACTGGTTTAAATTGTGTACTATTCAGATACGTCCTGTGTTATGATGTTGTGGTTGTCCTGAGAAGTTTATTACAGCACCCATGTCCAACCGAAGGGTAAGTTGGATACAAATTGCGTTATAATGGGAAAGCAAAGCTATGTAACATTTTGGACGTTATCCCGGCCGTTCTGTGGCCCAAAAAACTATTGCGGTGTTTCTAATCCATTTTATTTTGTATGTTAAACCAATGATTCATATTAATGCACTTTTTGACATTTGTTTTAAATGGTAAACTATGCAGATTTTTCCTTCAAAAAAGCAAGCCATTGACTCGCCTACAACCCATAGACGTGTGTTTCGGTGTCTATCGAAACCTAGTAACCAAGTTTCATTGCTCTCTCGGTGCCTTCAAACAACAATTCCTCTGACTGTCGATCTGTCTGTCTCTCTGTCACTGTCTGTCTCTCTGTCACTGTCTGTCTCTCTGTCACTGTCTGTCTGTCTCTCTGTCTGTGTGTCTCTCTGTCTGTCTGTCTCTCTGTCACTGTCTGTCTGTCTGTCTCTCTGTCACTGTCTGTCTGTCTGTCTGTCTGTCTCTCTGTCACTGTCTGTCTGTCTCTCTGTCTGTGTGTCTCTCTGTCTGTCTGTCTCTCTGTCACTGTCTGTCTGTCTCTCTGTCACTGTCTGTCTGTCTCTCTGTCTGTATGTCTCTCTGTCTGTATGTCTCTCTGTCGCTGTCTGTCTCTCTGTCACTGTCTGTATGTCTCTCTGTCGCTGTCTGTCTGTATGTCTCTCTGTCTGTATGTCTCTCTGTCACTGTCTGTCTCTCTGTCTGTATGTCTCTCTGTCTGTATGTCTCTCTGTCGCTGTCTGTCTCTCTGTCACTGTCTGTCTCTCTGTCACTGTCTGTCTGTCTCTCTGTCTGTATGTCTCTCTGTCGCTGTCTGTCTCTCTGTCACTGTCTGTCTGTCTCTCTGTCGCTGTCTGTCTGTATGTCTCTCTGTCGCTGTCTGTCTGTATGTCTCTCTGTCTGTATGTCTCTCTGTCGCTGTCTGTCTGTCTCTCTGTCGCTGTCTGTCTCTCTGTCGCTGTCTGTCTGTATGTCTCTCTGTCGCTGTCTGTCTGACTGTCGATTTGTCGCTGTCTGTCTGACTGTATGTCTCTCTGTTGCTGTCTGTCTGTCTGTCTCTCTGTCACTGTCTGTCTCTCTGTCACTGTCTGTCTCTCTGTCACTGTCTGTCTGTCTCTCTGTCTGTATGTCTCTCTGTCTGTCTGTCTCTCTGTCGCTGTCTCTCTGTCGCTGTCTGTCTGTATGTCTCTCTGTCGCTGTCTGTCTGTATGTCTCTCTGTCTGTCTGTCTCTCTGTCGCTGTCTGTCTGTATGTCTCTCTGTCGCTGTCTGTCTGTATGTCTCTCTGTCTGTCTGTCTCTCTGTCGCTGTCTGTCTGTATGTCTCTCTGTCGCTGTCTGTCTCTCTGTCGCTGTCTGTCTCTCTGTCACTGTCTGTCTGTCTCTCTGTCTGTCTGTCTCTCTGTCGCTGTCTCTCTGTCGCTGTCTGTCTGTATGTCTCTCTGTCGCTGTCTGTCTGTATGTCTCTCTGTCGCTGTCTGTCTGTATGTCTCTCTGTCGCTGTCTGTCTGTATGTCTCTCTGTCGCTGTCTCTCTGTCTGTCTGTCTGTCTGTCTGTCTGTCTCTCTGTCGCTGTCTGTCTGTCTGTCTCTCTGTCGCTGTCTGTCTCTCTGTCGCTGTCTGTCTGACTGTCGATCTGTCGCTGTCTGTCTGACTGTATGTCTCTCTGTTGCTGTCTGTCTCTCTGTCACTGTCTGTCTGTCTCTCTGTCTGTATGTCTCTCTGTCTGTCTGTCTCTCTGTCACTGTCTGTCTCTCTGTCACTGTCTGTCTGTCTCTCTGTCTGTATGTCTCTCTGTCGCTGTCTGTCTGTATGTCTCTCTGTCTGTCTGTCTCTCTGTCGCTGTCTCTCTGTCGCTGTCTGTCTGTATGTCTCTCTGTCGCTGTCTGTCTGTATGTCTCTCTGTCGCTGTCTGTCTCTCTGTCGCTGTCTGTCTCTCTGTCACTGTCTCTCTGTCGCTGTCTGTCTGTATGTCTCTCTGTCGCTGTCTGTCTGTATGTCTGTATGTCTCTCTGTCGCTGTCTGTCTGTATGTCTCTCTGTCGCTGTCTGTCTGTATGTCTCTCTGTCTGTATGTCTCTCTGTCGCTGTATGTCTCTCTGTCTGTCTGTCTCTCTGTCGCTGTCTCTCTGTCGCTGTCTGTCTGTATGTCTCTCTGTCGCTGTCTGTCTGTATGTCTGTATGTCTCTCTGTCGCTGTCTGTCTGTATGTCTCTCTGTCGCTGTCTGTCTGTATGTCTCTCTGTCGCTGTCTCTCTGTCTGTCTGTCTGTCTGTCTGTCTGTCTCTCTGTCGCTGTCTGTCTGTCTGTCTCTCTGTCGCTGTCTGTCTCTCTGTCGCTGTCTGTCTGACTGTCGATTTGTCGCTGTCTGTCTCTCTGTCTCTGTCTGTCTGTCTGTCTGACTGTCGATCTGTATGTCTCTGTCTGTGTAGCTGTTTGTCTGTCAGCTGTCTCTCTGTCTGTGTAGCTGTTTGTCTGTCAGCTGTCTCTCTGTCTGTGTAGCTGTTTGTCTGTCTGTTGATATGTACGTCCAGCTGTTTGTCCGTCTGTCCAGCTGTATGTCTATCTCTAGCAAGCTCATCTGTTGGTCTGTCTTAACAGTTTATGTTGCTCCAACTTTTGTCACATGGCCTTTTTCTGCATAGTATACTTTAATGTGTTTAAACATAAATGTATTGGTTTGAGAAGAGTTGATGCTACCTTTTATTTTACAATTAAAGTGTCTGCTCCCATAATGCTGTGTCCTGTCTGGTTGTGTATTTATGTACATTTGGAGGGGTGTGGGAGTGGCCTTAATGTCCCTTTTTTAAAGACTCCATAGGTTTTTTTGGGTCCTTTATAAGTCATTCTTTTTTCAGTAGACATGTCTGGGTATACCACAGTATAAGTAGGTGTGTTTAACCGTTTTAAAGGGTGTATCCGCTCTAAAGTGAGCTGAGTACTTTGACCCAACTCCCATAGCTGTAGGACCTCAGGAAAGGGTAGCCCATCTAAACCACCACCGGGCCGGTTTTGGGAACAGGTGCGGCTATTACATAAAACCGTGTGTGTTCAGGTTCGCTGGAGCCTTCGTCCTTTCAGGCTACTGTAAGTAAATTATGCAGCATCGTATTTCATCTTCCAAAGGCTTTCTCTGTTCACCCTACACACACTTCACACACACTTTTGGCTCCTGTCAGTCCCTCCAGGCTGCACTGTGTCCTTCCCCAGCAGCAAAGAGATTAACCAGAGTCAGTAATCATTCATTTATCTGCCGAAACGCTGACTCTGCAGAACCTCTAAACTCTTCACCTGAAGCCAAACAGAAGACAAACAGCCTTATTGATTTCTACACAGTCGGAGGACATCAGAGTTCTCCTGCTGTAGATTACAGACACTCAAAGAAGGAGGCAGACCACATATTAACGGTCTCAAACCAGCGCTAGAGGGGGTAGGGTCCTTTTTGAGAAGTGGTCAGCTTGGAGGGGAAAGTGCTGACTCATGTCTTGAGTGTGGACTATAGAGCCGAGGAGGACAGGGCACAGTATTTTGCAATTACACTCGCTGCTATACATAACTATGTGCAATATTATATTATATTATTATTATTAGTATTATTATTATTAATAATGCTATGATAATGTGCAATTACGTAACTGCCACTACGTTTTAATTTTTGCACTAACTACTTGAAAACTACTGAATACTGCTAATAATGATTGCATTGATTGTGTGACCATCTATGTTTCATGTTGTCGGTGGATGTTTGATTGCTCTTTTTCTGCTGTGTTTTTTGTTACTGTTACTCTGGCACAACAATTTCCTTCGGGATGAATAAAGTCTTATTTTATCTTATCTTATACAGTGTGCTGACTTTAACAGTGTTGTTTAACATGCAGAAAGATTATATTTAGCACAATGTCCAAACCACCCATACATTACCATGGATGTGATGTGGTTAGGGTGATGTGGAAAAATATAAGATTTATGTTTTCAAAGTCATGAATCCAAGATTAAAGTCAGAATTTATTTCCAAAAGTTAAAACGAATACAAATGATGTAATTAACCTGCATTCTGAGAATAAAGTCACAATTTAGAAAATGGATTTGAGGTTATGTATGAGAAAAAAAATATTTAAAAAAATGTGTTGGGATCTGAGTTTACAGACAGAATTATGATATTCAATTCATAATAAATACAAAAAAGTCATTTTAAAATGTGTTTGTGTATTTATAAACTTTTTTTTTTAAGTTATTTGATTTACAAGATAAATCAGAATGTTTTTGTTGTGAGATTAAGTTATCAGAAAGTCAAGTAAATGTTTCCATATGTGACCCTGTATGATAGAAGAGCATCAGGACTGTTTGAGGCAGATGATAGCTATGTGATGAACATGATGATTCAGCCTCTATGGAGAGAGACATCAAGCATGCTCATTTCTGACGTGGAGCTAATCTGAAGTAAACATTGAATACTGCTTTCTATTCCTCCATCTTGTGACTGTGTGACTCCCTCTCTTGGATATCAGCCTGTGAAGGACACTGCTCAGGAACTAGCTGATGCTCTGTATGTGACTTCCATTCTGGAGAGGATCCCAGATACATGGATCCTGAGGTGGAAGATCAAGCCGGGGACCAGTGATATTTGTAGAACATAATAAAAAACGACTGTAACTGGTCGTTGTGAGGATGTTCAGAATGTATGAATGTGTGATGATGTGTCTTCAGGGTGTGGGTGCTGTGCATGGTGTGTGCGTCAGTATCTGCTGGATCCTCGTGGTGCAGAGCGGCCAGCTGTTGCCCCAGTGTGGAAGTACACTGTGGACGCTAACACGCTCATTATGAAGGCTGTATCAGTTTTCATGTGGGGATACTATGCTTAGCTGATTCATTCTAGTGTTTGTTTTTATAATAATTAAAATAATACATTTAATTTGTATAGCGCTTTTCCTGGTGCTCAAAGACGCTTTACATACAATCAGAAACAGTACAAATATGTGATTAGGGGACATTATGTGATTAAGTTGAATAACTCTGTTTGGATGAAAGTACTACAATATCGCCCCCTGATGGTTATTACATGTCACTGCACTGCCAATCATAGAGATGTCACCATTTAAAATGAATAAATAAAAACCATACCAACTGTCTAATAAGTGGTGAAAGTACTTTTTACCCTACCCAATACATTTCTCTGAATACTTGTTATTTTGTTAAGCAACTAGTAAGTAGTATTTATAATTATAGTTTCAGCTACCCAGCAAGATATCAAGTACATGTAATTTAAATTATATCCGCCATTTTTATCCTTAAAGAGAGGAACACAATCAATATATTCCTATAACATAAAATACATTATACTAAAATGGGGCACTTTCGGTACTTCAATTATATCGGTGAATATTTTTAATTGTCATATTTTGATTGGAGAACTTTTGGATGTAATACAGTATTTCTACACTGAGCTACTTTTAAGTGAGCAAAATATCCGAGTGCTTCTTCCACCACCTCCTTCCGTCCCTGCCTGTGATGCGGTGTGAAATGATTTGATCAGGTTAAAAGGCCATTACTTAGTGTACTGTTACATGTGGATTCAATCACAGGTCAATCTGCGCCTGCTTCAAGGCTCTGAAATAAAGGTGTAATTGAGCAGCCTGATGTGAATTCAATAAAGTTTAAAGTAGCTTGAAGATTGGATTTGAAAGTTTCTTGGACTCGAACAATGTGTCGATGCGCTAGCCAATAGAACACACTACAGGAAAGGGAAAAACTTAGAAAACACAATATGGTCTCTTTAATTTTGGGAGGAGTGTCCCTATACATGTCCACTTTATCGTAGAGACATGCGAGATAAGTAAAGTCAATGATTTGTATTCAATTGTGATTGGTCAATTAAACAGACATACCATGCATCAGACGCATAACATATTGAGGGTTTATAGCTTTAAAAAATTGGATTAGCTTCCTTTTTTTGCCTCATAATTCTCTGGAAAGTAGCTTTTGTTGTTGGATGGTCCCTGCATTCAACTCTGATAAGACTGTTACTGTTCAATATTAACGTATCAAACACCACACGGACGAGGAAGCGCTTCAGATTTCCAGTTTTAATCATCACTTCTGTTTTTATTTAAGCAGATATTTCCCATTAGCATTGTACATGTCTGGAACCGACTGAGTTCTCCCATGAATACCCGACCGTCCGCCTCCATGCACAGTTTCAGCATCATTCCCCATACGAGTCCTTAAACGTCCAGTCTGTGAGCTTGCAGGGGTTTTACAGCAAGGGGGGGAAAGAGGGGGGGGGGGGGGGGGGGGAGGGGAGGGTTTTTTACAAGAATGACGAGTCAGAAGCGTCACCAGGCACTGTCCGCCTTGCACTCCCACACACAGAGTTATGGGTGGAGTCTGAAATCTAGCCAACTCCCAAAGCTCTTCATCGTACGTGAGGTTTCTGACGCTTCAATCTCCTGCAATGGGGGGGTGAGAGGTAAAGGGTTTTTAAGGCTGGAAGCTGGTGTGGAGAGTTTCTGTGGTAGTTGGTTTCACCCGCTTCGAAGCATGGATGAGGGCTTTGGAAAACACTGCCCTCGGCCGCAATGCAGGACAGGAAGGAGAGGGGGTTGAAACAAAGATGGAGTATTTCAAAGAAACTAAAAATACATCTTTGCAGTTTGGATGACAGACTTTTTACAGGGAGAACACAGTCCTCAAGAATAAAAGCAAACAACAGCAAACATTCTCTGACACACACACACACACACACACACATACACACCTCAGTAAAACAGCCAAACAAAAACAAACAAAATGGCAAACAAGCAAGTCAATCAAACCATACAAAGTGACATCAGGCCATCAAGTTTCTCTTTTTTAAATCCCATTCAATCCCACTGGTCTCAAGGTTAGGGTCCGCTCTGAAACAACGACGCCATTACACCAAATGGTATGGCTATTTCAGTAATAATAATAACGTCAGTGACACAGGCGATGATTTCAGCAGCATTATCAGGGGACTAATCAAACGTAGTACACCGTTACAGCACATTCAGAGAAGTAGAAACGCATGGCGCAGGACACGTACAAAATGGCGTCTTGTACAACGGAGAACTGAAGTTTGCTTTATACAATCACATTTCTAGAGCGGCGCCGCACATTCCACATCCACTTTTTACATCTGCTGGGACCTGGGTACAGCTCATCGTTGAAGCACCGTCGTACAGCTCACACGTGGTACTACACAGAACACAGAACGAGTATTTGGGAACAGGAAGCAGGCTCTAGGGCGATACATTTCTATGCGTCACTGTATGGATGCTAATCTCAATCAAATACACTGCAACAAGTTCTTTCACGTGAATGACCTTCGACGGCCGTGTGTGGAGTTAGACAGGAAAAACCCGGATGAGTAAGAGGCAGAAAGAGAGGGCTGGCGGAGGGGACCCCAACCCTGGTTTTTAAAGAAAGTGCCACTCTGGAGGAGAGGGGTTCTGGAGGGCTTGAAAAAACTAAAAGGCAAGGAGAGCGATACACCTCTCTTCCTTCTTCACCACTTCACTGACAGGCCAGGAGTGCTGGAGCAAAGAAAATAGTCCTGGAGTGCCGATTCCTCTCCGTAATGCTAAGAGTACTCGCCCCTTTCTCTACCTGGCCTCCTCCCTCCTGTCCTCCCTCTTGGTGCGAATGGGCTGCGAGCCGTCGGCCGGCTGCTGGACCCAGTTGTTGTCGTGGAGCCCGACCCGACAGCCCGGCGTGTCTTTGTCCGTCCGCCGGCAGCACATCCAGTAGGAGCGTCCGTAAGGCAGGTCGTGGTGGTAAGGTTTGGGGTGCCAACGACATAAAGAAACGTCCCCGCGCTCGTACTGCCGCTTGCACTGCTTGCAGGGGTCCTCGCGGTACAGAGGGTCTTGGTTCCAGCGCGAGTCCACCGCTCGAACCCCGTAACTCTCGATGAGCACCTTGAAGTAGTGGCAGGTGCACTTGAGGGCGGCCAGCGAGCGCGTGGGCAGGTATCCGAAGATGTTCACCGTGATGTGGTCGGGCAGCAGCAGCATGTACTGCCGCGGCTCCAGGAGGCGCTGGATCTGGAAGCGGATCTCCAGGAAGTCATGTGACACGTGGCGGTAGAGGCGGCACAGCGAGGGGTCCGAGCAGTCGTCCACGGGAGAGTCCGGTCGCTCCCCCGAGCCGACGGACACCCCGGGGCCGCCGCCGTTGTTGTTCGCACAGTCCAAAGAGCAAATCCCCGACCCACCGCCACCACTCGTTCCTTTTAAATCCTCCTCTGGACCCCGTGGGGGCTGCAGGAAGAACAGCTGTCCGGGAGGGGGGTCGTCTGATGAAGGGTCCGAGGAGCCGCCCCCTCCACTGGGCAGAGCGAAACACACCGTCTCCTCCTGCACATTCTCCGTACTGTCTTTGCCGTAAAACACACATTGGTCCACGGCGCCCGTCACCACCACCTCCACGTGGAAGCCGGTCACTCGCTCCCTCCCCATCCCCGAGGACTTCTTCTCCTCCTGGGTGGGGGCCGGGCTGCCGCAGCTCGGCCTGTCCGGGTGATGGAGGTCCCCGTCTGGTTTGGGGGCGGCGGAGGTGGCGGCCAGCAGCAGACTCCCGGGGTCTCTGGAGGAGGGGCTGACCAGCTGGTAGAGGTCGCAGGTGATTTTCTCTTTGGCCCTGGCTGCCGCCTGGCTCCCCCCCCCTCCCCCACAGCTCATGAACATACATCGGGACCTTCCAGCCGGCTCTAACTGAGACCGGGGGTCCATGTTCGACACTCGGAAAGCTATTCTGACCTCGCCGTGACTGCGACTGGGGGGCGGAGGAGGGGAAGCGACGCCGGACTCCCCTCCCCTCCGACGCTCGCTCTCTGGATGGACAGAAGAGTCCGTTTCAGGTCCCGGATGGAGCCGGCTCTCCTGGTTCTGGGACTCAAAGTGCGCGATGGCCTGGGCCACCCTGAGGGACTCCTGCTGCTGCTGCTCCTCCAGCTCCTGGTCCGTCTGGATGAGGGACGACGACGACTCTTTGGAGGGATGGCCACTCGAACTGTCCGACACGAACACGATGGGGTCGGACACGGTGCCCCGCAGGAGAGTGTGAGGGGTGAGACCCTGGCCGTTGGGACACTGACTCTGAACGGCCACGATCCCCTGGAGGGCCATCGCCGTCCTCTGCTCCACGAGGGCCACCATCTCCGCCACCGACAGCAGGTCCGTCTCGCTCACCAGAGGAGGCTCGTCGGGGCTCGGGGCGGAGAGAGGGCATTCGTGGCTGAGGTTCAGCTCCGAGGCCTGGGAGCGAGTGGGAGGGTCGTACGAGGAACACCGTCTTCTTCTCTTGGCTTTACTGCAGTCCGTCGCCCAGTTACCTTTCACCTGCGGAGGAGGAAAAGGATGAATGTTTTGTTTTGAATAACCAAAGTTAAACCGAAGGAAGCACCAGATATTTGTCCGACACATTTTCACCAGATAATAGGAAACTTATATTATGTAAAATTGCGATATTGAAACTATAGCTGAAGGTTAAATAGCTTTTATTGACTTAACTGGTGCAGTACCTACACCCTCCAATGCAGTAGGCGGCGCTATGCACTTTTAGGGTAGGTTTGCGAACACAGAGGAAGAAAGAATGACGTAACATGTAGTTTTTTTTCAGTTTCAAGGAAAGAAAACAAGATTAAAAAACAATCTTTAGGTTTTTGACGTGTTTAAAGTGATGGTGAGGTCAGAGCTGTAAAATATTAGATGTTTTCATTTTTCATGTCTACTTTTTTTTGTCCTCAGTTTAGCATTAACTAGATTTGGAACGTAAAAGCGTAAAATACACATTTGTGAAATGGGCCATTATGTTTCCCGTGTCGGCCATGAGAACCCAGCAATTCCAATAAATCCATACCTTCCTCTTTTTATAGTCAACTCTCTTCAAAGACATGTCTCACCTTCATGGTGCTGGGTCGTGGCTGCCCCGCCCCGCTGAACTGATGAGCCACGAAGAAGGCGATCTTCTCCTTGGTGTTCCCCGGCTTGATGACGTACCAGGTGTCTAACAGCACGCGGCCATCTTCCACCTGGGACCCCGAGGAGGGCGGCGACGGAGGGTCCGAGGAGGGCAGAGGGTCCTGGCTCTGCGACATGGAGCCCTCGGGTTCGGGGGGAGTGTCCTCCTCCCCTGCATCCTCCGCTTCTCCATCCCCCACGCCCACTACGATGCCTCCATCTTCCCCTCCGTCCACGCTCCTCGAGGAGGGCTCAGCTTTGCAGAGGTTGGGGGTCCCCGTCCCTCCTCCACTTCCTCCTCCTCCTCCACTTCCTCCTCCTCCCCCGCTGCCCCCTGAGCCTGGGCTCCTAGCTTTGTTCTGGGAGTAGGTGCCGAAGGGGCGGGGGCACCACAGGCGGATGTGGGAGAAGGTGTCTCGGTCCATCAGGATGAGGAGGACCACCGGGACATGTCGGCGTCTACGCTGGCCAGCAAACACCCAGAGCCAGAGCCCTCATGGTGCGGGTCGCAGTGCCAACCTGACGGGTCAGCGGCAACACGGAGCATACAACCTGCAGCGAGAGGGTGGGGACGGGGGACAGGCGGGGGAGGAATGAAGGGAAAGAGAGAAACAGTTAAACAATGTTTTGGATTTCTTTGTTATGTTAAAAATCCTAATTTAAAAACACATATTTTTTTATTTCTATAGGTTCCAAAAAAAGGTGGCAGTCATATGTGGAAATTATTATTATGATACATTACTATTTTTAGACATTCTGAAAGTTCTGTAGCTGTGATCTACTAGGGGGATATTTTCATATAAGCTATTTATAAGCTTTCTATCCTCCCACTTCAGCTCGTTTTGTTTTCATGTACCTTGTCTGCAGTTACATTGAAGTAGTGGATACAAAATAAGAGTTTGTACAGCAACAATTCTCAATAGAGCCGGGATCAGTTCAATGTGAAAAAATGTCCCCACTGTATAGTTAGTTTAATAGGTTTATTTTTCCGCTACTTCCCCCCCCCCACCCCCTTAACCTGTCTGCCTTTTTTCCCCTACTCCCCCCCCCTACTCCCCGACTTGTAAAGCGACCTTGGGTTTCCTGAAAGGCGCTATAAAAATATTATATATTATTATTATTATTAATGTTCAATTGTGGCTGTGTCGAGTAGATGCCTGGAGGTACAAATACAAAAGCTGTTCCCATTGTAGCAGCAGCAGTGCAGTACACTGTAGAGAACACACACAAACACGCACACCCATATATATATATATATATATATATATATAAATATATATATCATGGTACTACAAACTGAACCACTGGCCTGCCTGCTACTTTAGCCAAACTCAATTAGCCCTTACATCCACTAACTGTATACTATGATCGTCTCCCGGCTTTAGAGCGTCTCAATCAAATTAAAGGGATTGCATTTCAGGTTTAGTGTCTGCGGCCGGGACATGAAAGGGATGAAGGATGCAACACAAATGGACTCTCCCCTCTCCCCCCCTGCATCTCAGTGCTTCAAAGAGGACTTGCTTAATAGGAGGCAACACAGGGAGGAGCGTGCGGACATATGCCGGACCTATTTTTAGCTCACAGCAGGAGGGGGTTGGTAGTAGCGAAACTGCTGTATCCGTCCTGCCTGTCCTCACCCCTTTCTCCCTGCCAGAGAGCCTACAGGCTGGGGGGGAGGAAGGGGGAGGATTTGAAGTCCACCCAGCATGCTTCTGCAGCTCGAGCAGCTGTAGGGGCTGCCAGGAACGTGCCGGAGAACTTAAGGAGAGAAACACGTGGCGAGGGAACAACATGGTTGTCTCGCCGCTGATCTGAATGCCTGCCAACAGCCTGACATTTCTTTTTCATATCAACTTTCAACGACTCTTAACCGAGCAATTTCACACTTTAGATTAGTGGCAACAGCCTGAGAGCAGTGCACGTCAGTATTACACTACTGCAGGTCAAGACAAAAGCAAATCAATCCAAATTAAACCAATTATGAACACAAGGTCTCGACAATTGACACAAATATTATTAGCAAGTAAAAAGTAATTTTTCATGGCAGAAAAATACCATCTCAACCTCGTACTTTGAGAAACCAGGATGGACATTTTAAAAGTATGTGGATATCTTATAAATCCAAGCGATTATTAGATTTATGTAGAAAATAATCGGCTAAATAATTTGAAGAAATGAACCAGCCACTCAAACCTTTACATAGTTCGATATAAACGTATGTTATATTCTCCCACAGGTTGGTATATATATTGCAAACATGACTTTCAGACTGTGGGTGTTTCTCAATGGCAAGGAAGGATGCTCCAGAGCCACTATTTCAAGGATGCTACGTCATCGAGTCCCACCGAAGGACTGTTCCAATTAGTGTTGCACGGTGTACCGATACTTGAAAGGTACCGCGATACCCTGCCGTTAAAAACGGTACGATTCCTCCGTTTCATTAGTATCGGTACTTTAAGAATGACGGGGAAAAGCACTCCCGTGAAAAAGCGCCGTTTTAATAAGAGCCGTGTGTGTTCAGCGCTCTGCTTCCACTCCCTGCACTGCAGCCGTGCCTGCAGTCCCGCTCCTCTCAAGCACGTTCTAAGTCCCTCCCCTCTCTCGTGCACGCGGCCACGCGCTAGCTGCCAGAGCATGTGAGAAAACTAGAAGCATGTCTGCAAGTGGGAGTGCAACTGCCGCTGCGCCTCGGCTTGTTGACAAAAAAGACGGCAGAAGTCTGTGAACGGGCCGTTCAGGTGTTCAGAGCAGAGCTTCCTGTCGGAGCGGCAGAGCGTGATGTGCACTGAAAAGTTTTTCTGTCGCAATATTATCGTTGAGCAAACTTAACTAGCAAACTAGCATCACTATCTGCTAACGTTAGCTTTAGCCTTCGTTTTCTATTAGTTTTTTTCATAGGCTATAAACGGAGGTGGTATACGTATATATCTTGTACTTGAGTAAAAGTAGAAGTACCCGGGTCTTGTACTTGAGTTAAAGTAGAAGTACCAGAATGTAGGAACAATCCTGCAATCAAAATGTTCCTCAAATAAAAGTACAAAAGTATTATCATCAAAATATAGTTAAAGTAGCGACAGTAAAAGTAGAAGTACTCAGGTCTTGTACTAGAAGCACCAGAGTGTAGAATACTCTGTTACAGTAAAAGTACTGCATTCAAAATATTCCTCAAGTAAAAGTAGTCATTGTGCAGATTGGTCCATTTCAGAATAATATATATGATGTGTTTTATAATGATTGATCATGAAAGTGTTCTCAAAGCTGGTGAAGGTGCAGCTAGTTTGAATCTTGTGGATTTACTCCAGGTGGAACTAAAGTCTGATTCAACACTTGGTTATATTTCACATCATTCATCCACATCTGTGAAGTAACTAAAGGGATTAATACATGTAGTGGAGGAAAAGTACACCATTATTTCTGAACTGTAGTGGATTAGAAGAACAAAGTAGCAAAAGAAACATTGAAATACTTAAATAAAGTACAAGTATCTCAAAATTGTACCCAAGTAGTACTTGAGTTTATGAACTTAGTTACTTTACACCAGTGGCTATACAGATAGAAAGACTAAGCCTTGCACAGAGGCATGAAAATACATTTTCAAAATGCTCAACAGTGCTGCCGAAATGTTAAACTCACTGCTACACAATTAAAATAAATGCTTTTATATATATTTATATTAGATGTGACTCTTTGGCGTTTCTGTTCTTAGTAACACTGCTGCTTCAGTTGTTCTGACTGCTAACATCATCTGTTATTCCTAATTTTAAAGACGATATTCCGTGTTTCCCTTTTTTTAAGAAAAGTATCGAAAAAGAATCGGAATCGCAATTCTTGACTTGGTATCGGTATCGAAACCAAAATGTTGGTATCGTGACAACACTAGTTCCAATGTCCAGGCTCCTACAGAATTCTACAGAGCCCAGCGTCCTTTGTAGCGAGAAATTTCGAGGCTGCCCATGTGTATCCTCCGCGGTCTTAAAATCCCCACAATGCTTTGCGCACGGACCAATTTCCAAAATCTGTGGCGGAAAATGTAAGGCGGGGCCTCTCATATGACGCACACACCTGCACACTTCCTAGCCTGTTCCACTCTTTGTTTTCCGAATGCCAGGAAGGATTCCTGCCTCGCTTCTGAAGGAACTGACTCGGAAGACAAGGAAGCGTCCTCGACATTGAGAAACACCCCCTGTTGACAAGACAACATCTAGTGGTTGGCATCATGTGAAGAGGCTTGTTTGCATTTGTATTTTCGTATATTGACTAAAATGTGGAGAACAACAAAAAGTATACATCGCTGTGGGACAACTTCTCCTTGTAAATGACAACAAACAATTCAGCTACAGCTTTCTCTTGTGTCTCATCATTTCTACAGGTCCAGACATGCTGGGTGTTTCTCAATGTCGAGTACGCTTGCTTGGTAGCACATGTCTTCCGAGTCACTTGCTTCCAAGCGAGGCAAGAATACTTCCTGGCATTCGGAAAACGAAGAGTGGAACAGGCTAGCAAGTGTGCAGGTGTGCATCGCATGATTACATTTTCCGCCACAGATTTGGGGAAATTGGTCCGTGCGCAAAGCATTGTGGGGATTTTAAGACCGCGGAGTCTACACATGTGCAGCCTCGAAATTTCTCCCTACGAAGTACGCCGGGCTCGGTAGAATTCCAAGTATGCTGGACATTGGAACAGTCCTTCGGCGGCACTCGATAAACGTAGTATGCTTGAAATAGTGGCTCTGGAGCAGCTTTACTCGAGATTCAGAAACGCCCTCAGTCACCCGCAGGCAGAGCTTAATTCGAAAAGAAAAACATCCATCGGTTTCTTTGATTAACTTTCTCTTATGTGCATCTTTGGATGTGGCAGCAACTTGACAAAAGCAACCGTTACAATTGGCTCAACTTGATGTGTAACGGAGGCGTGTGGCGCAGTGGGTTGTGCGTTGGTGTTCGGATCAGGGGGTCACAGGTGCAAGACACACCGATGTGATGTAATGTACGCAAAGATAACAATACCCCAATAAAATGGGCTGTTCCAAACATCCCGGGTGTAACAGTTGGGAATATATCCGCAGGGTGTGTTTTAGGGGACAATAAAAGCTAGTATTGCAGCACTTCTAAAACATCCCAGAGTCAGAGTCCTTCAAATGAACTTGTTGCATAACACAACGTTTATGACGGAGCTTATTTTGCAAATATATTCGTTTCTCTTTCGACGACAAAATAGCCTGCTTTACATTTGAGCCGCCCGACTGCTTTATGGCTGCAAACAGGACATGGCGGTGCCTCTGAATTGGCGGTGCTTTGTACATTGGGAGTGCAAAAAGCTAACACCGCCCACACAGAGTGCTGAACCAATTAAAACGCTTCCTCCATAATCACATAGCAACAACTCAGCTAAGAGCTGGCAGATTATACAGTTCTCAGAAAGAAAAAAAAACTGCTGAACCTGTTTTTCTTTCTCTTTATGTCCCATTCTGAATCTCTCTCTCCATTCAACCACTTTTATTCTCTACTTCCTCTCCTCTTCCCCCCCCCCCTCTCGCTGCATCGCGTAATCCATCTCTCATAACAGATTGGATGGCATTATAAGAGAGAGATGGTCTGCCCACTGCAGTGCTTCAGTGTGTGTGTGTACACACACACACACACACACACACACACACACACACACACACACACACACACACACACACACACACACACACACACACACACACACACACACACACACACACACACACACACACACACACACACACACACACACACACACACACACACACACACACACACACACACACACACACACACACACACACACACACACACACACACACACACACACACACACACACACTTCTGTGAATTGGGGATTGTGAGAAGAGAGGCCATGTGCCCACAAAAGAGCAGACGCATCTGAAAAACTGTTTACATTTACGGCTGTAACTTAAAAAATACATTTTGATCTTCTATGTTGAAAATCAAGTTGACGTTAAAACAACAACAACAACAAAAATGCTGCCTAGAAATTGGACATTTCCTGATGTTTTATGACATATTTAAAAAGGGTCTCCATTCTGCTGATGTTCAGGTGTATATCAGTTTAGTGTCTCTACTTTAAAGAGTCCTCTCCTGCTGATGTTCAGGTGTATATCAGTATGTAGTGTCTCTACTTTAAAGAGTCCTCTCCTGCTGATGTTCAGGTGTATATCAGTATGTAGTGTCTCTACTTTAAAGAGTCCTCTCCTGCTGATGTTCATGTGTATATCAGTATGTAGTGTCTCTACTTTAAAGAGTCCTCTCCTGCTGATGTTCATGTGTATATCAGTATGTAGTGTCTCTACTTTAAAGAGTCCTCTCCTGCTGATGTTCAGGTGTATATCAGTATGTAGTGTCTCTACTTTAAAGAGTCCTCTCCTGCTGATGTCCAGGTGTATATCAGTATGTAGTGTCTCTACTTTAAAGAGTCCTCTCCTGCTGATGTTCAGGTGTATATCAGTATGTAGTGTCTCTACTTTAAAGAGTCCTCTCCTGCTGATGTTCATGTGTATATCAGTATGTAGTGTCTCTACTTTAAAGAGTCCTCTCCTGCTGATGTTCAGGTGTATATCAGTATGTAGTGTCTCTACTTTAAAGAGTCCTCTCCTGCTGATGTCCAGGTGTATATCAGTATGTAGTGTCTCTACTTTAAAGAGTCCTCTCCTGCTGATGTTCAGGTGTATATCAGTATGTAGTGTCTCTACTTTAAAGAGTCCTCTCCTGCTGATGTTCATGTGTATATCAGTATGTAGTGTCTCTACTTTAAAGAGTCCTCTCCTGCTGATGTTCATGTGTATATCAGTATGTAGTGTCTCTACTTTAAAGAGTCCTCTCCTGCTGATGTTCAGGTGTATATCAGTATGTAGTGTCTCTACTTTAAAGAGTCCTCTCCTGCTGATGTTCAGGTGTATATCAGTATGTAGTGTCTCTACTTTAAAGAGTCCTCTCCTGCTGATGTTCAGGTGTATATCAGTATGGAGTGTCTCTACTTTAAAGAGTCCTCTCCTGCTGATGTTCAGGTGTATATCAGTATGTAGTGTCTCTACTTTAAAGAGTCCTCTCCTGCTGATGTTCAGGTGTATATCAGTATGTAGTGTATCTACTTTAAAGAGTCCTCTCCTGCTGATGTTCAGGTGTATATCAGTATGTAGTGTCTCTACATGTCTCCATGCTTTAATGTTCAAAAAGCTCTTTATTTTTCTCATACTGCCTGTGCTGCAGCACCTCTTTTCACCCTCCGTCTGAAACCAGAGCCCAGTCTGCTCTGATTGGTGTGCTGTCATTATGTTATGGAAGTAAACAAAGGATTCCAATTGAGGCGTTTTCGAAAAGGTAGTAATCATGGCTGTATAATAAGAACTGGATACAGCATGGGAGGCGGGGTTTCGTTCTTTCCTATGAGAGCTGCTCATTGGCGCATGAAGACAAAATGGCTTTTGAGAGAGCGAAACGTCACAGATTACCCAGCATGCCTGGCTGTCAGAGCAGAAGAACTCGTATGTGCGCTCACAGAGCATGCGCCCCTTAAGCCCCGCCCCCGAGCTCCCACTCTCGGCTCACTCGAATGAATGGAGACAGAAAATAAATCTAGATTCGGCTTTTAGTGCATTTTACAACTTTAAGGACCTAATGATTCTAATAAGGGCTGTAAAATACTTCATACTGGGTAGTTTATTTAGTTTGTAAATCAGCGGATAATTAAAAAACCAGACGTCTCTTTCCCCATGTTAGTCAATGGGGAAAGTCTTTCTGGGCCCAGTGATGTCACGGACTGATACGGGAGTTGTAGTACCGCCGTTTGGACCGCGCACGGACCAATTTCCAAATCTTTGGCGGAAATCGTGCTCCATTTAAGGCGGGGCCTCCCATATGATGCACACCTGTTAGCCTGTTCCACCATTCTTCGTTTTCCGAGGCTAGGAAGTATTCTTGCCAAGTGACTCGGAAGACATGTGCTACCAAGCAAGCGTCCTCGACATTGAGAAACACCCTATGATAACACAGGGATTTTAGTCTTTGCAGACCATTTACATGCACACAATCTACACAACACACTAAAGGAAAGGGAAAACCCAAGAAAGCATAATAGGGCTTATTTAAGTAAATATCTCTGGGTTTGAACTGTCAAAATAAGATGGTTTTATTATTACAACTTGGATTTTGTGAAATAGAAAATGACATGTTATCAACCAAATGATACATCTATATTAATAATGAAAATAGCCATAAATTGCCTCTCCATTTGCTTACAAAAAGGACAGCACTAGCGTTGTGGCAGCCTCGACACTGAGATCTTGCTCCTCTGATGGCGAGCAAACAGCAGCCAACATTTGGCAAGCAGAGGACCGTTCACCGCCAGGATACTGCTGTCGCTCTCCGCAGGTCCAAACTCCCCTCTGTCCACTCCTGCTCAGTGCTCTCATTGGTCATCTGTCTCAGTACAGCTCAACACGCAATTTAACGGACGCAAGGGATGCCAGTGATTATTCGATTATTCGTTACAGTCTCCATAATCGAATATTATTTTTAAAAATCGATTTTATTTATATATTTTTTTATTATTATTTATATATTTTTTTTTTCTTAGTTTCAACCAAAATATAGACTAATGCTAATAATAGTAATACTATTAATAATTGTAAATGGCCATTGGTCACACCACCAGTTTGTTTTCCTGTAAACTTGGAGGAGACTGCTGCAGCACGCTACACACCGACCCCGCCTCCCCTCTCCCTCAGACGTGCGACTAAAGATGAACAAAGCGGCAGCCGGCAGGTAAAAAGTGTTCCTCCTCGTGGAACTACTTCGAACTTACAAGTCCAAAGGAAGTTAAACCGGTCGAATAATCGATTATTATTCGCCAGGGCTGCCGAATAATCGATTTTGATCATGGTCAGTTTCTGGGAACCCTAACGGACGCATGCATAGATTTGAGCTTCTATTGCCACATGAAGAAGATTCATAGAGGTCTTGACAGCCCATATAATAACCAAGGTGAAACGCAAAGTCATTGAGACCATAAAAAGATTGAATTACCGTCTAACGCTTAATCCATTCCTTTCCTTTCCTACGTTCGGTTCGCCTGTCCTTCCTTGCATAACCTCAACCTTGAAAGGCATCATCTAGTAATATACATCTTTCTTTTCAGGACACACCAAGTTATCAGTAAATCTAGGATCCAAGGATGTTACATTATTGTATAAATAAATAGTAATAAAGACGGAATTTGAATTAGACAGAAATGAATCCACACAGAGAACATTACGGCTTGAGACAAAGCTGACAACTAAGATTGTCCTGTACCAAGACCTTGTTATGCTTCTTAGCACAATTCGTAATACAATTGTTCTTATTCAGTAGATTTAAATCACCAAAGGAACATACAACATCTTGTGTTGACCACAAATGTACTCACGGGATTTGTTGGAAATAAACCATGTAGTATTAATAATGACTAATCAACGACGACGAGGCAAAATGAACACAATGTTCAATAACAACGATTCTTACGTTTGATCAGCTTAACTGGTGAAAAAACGAAAGTGATAACAGAGATTTGATGACATCTTCAAATTAAGGAAACCAAGCTTCTCTCTGCAGGGGTAAGTCATCGTTTTGGAAAAGCTGCTTCTTCAAAATATGGTCATCTATCATCCATGGGTGTGGTGAATGAGAAGATTCATGAAAAAAAAAAAACAGGCAATTCAATGGATATTTCAAGATTCTTATGCCTAGTATCTCACATCCAAATTGTATCTCCAATTCAGTTTCCAGTACTCCACCCTACTTTCACCAAGTCCCTTTAAGTTACTATTGAGCTTCTTTTTTTCCTCTTAATTTGAAATGTTTTTTCTGCAAATTAAGGCTTGGGTTTGGTTTTAAGCTTTCTGCATAAACCTAATCCTTCAAAATCCTGTCCAAGCGCAGTGGCAGCCAGCAGCACCAACACGACTGATACCCCACAGAAACACCACGGAAACACTACAGAAACACTACGGAAACACTACGGAAACAATACGGAAACACTACGGAAACACCACAGAAACACCACGGAAACACCACGGAAACACTACGGAAACACCACGGAAACACCACGGAAACACTACGGAAACACCACGGAAACACCACGGAAACACTACGGAAACACCACAGAAACACCACGGAAACACCACGGAAACACTACGGAAACACCACGGAAACACCACGGAAACACTACGGAGACACCACGGAGACACTACGGAAACACCACAGAAACACCACGGAAACACCACGGAAACACTACGGAAACACCACGGAAACACCACGGAAACACCACGGAAACACCACGGAGACACCACGGAAACACTACGGAAACACCACGGAAACACCACGGAAACACTACGGAAACACCACAGAAACACCACAGAAACACTACGGAAACACTACGGAAACACCACGGAAACACCACGGAAACACTACGGAAACACTACGGAAACACCACGGAAACACTACGGAAACACCACGGAAACACTACGGAAACACCACGGAAACACTACGGAAACACCACGGAAACACCACAGAAACACCACAGAAACACTACGGAAACACCACGGAATCACCACGTTAACACCACAGAAACACTACGGAAACACAACAAGCCGTTTAGGACAGAGAGTGAATACACAGACTATACAGAGATGCTGTGAGAAACCAATGTGAGTTTGGAAAATTGCACAATATAAATGTGCACCAGAGTATGCAGTGATGGTGCTACTAAGCTCCTTTTTTCAAGTCAAGTCATACCGCAGGTTTGTCAGTCTAAAATGAAAAAAGAGCAGTGTTAAGTGGACAAGACAAGACACAGGAGTTCTGATGTTTAACCTGCATACAATCATTCCTCCTCTATCAGGAAGATTGTGAAGGATTTTGAACATTGCAAAACGTGTCTAGATCAAATCAAATCAAGTTTTATTTATATAGCACATTTATAAACGATGTGTGGTGGAGCCAAAGTGCTGTACATATAATAAAAATACCCTACAGTAAAGACACTTTACAGCAAATACAACAGCACAGATTGTTCAGAATATCAGTATGACAATACGACACCCTCTGTCCTTAGACCCTCTGTCCTTAGACCCTCACATCGTACAAGGAAAAACTTCCAGAGAGAAAACCCACAGTTTAAAAGGGACATGGGAGAAACCTCAGGGAGAGCAACAGAGGAGGGATCCCTCTCCCAGGACGGACAGACGGGCAATAGATGCCGTGTGTAATACATACAGATGCACACATTGTTACTCAATGTTCTGTCAGAGTTATGCTTCACAAGGTGGTGACCTGTTCACAAATAACAATCCTACTCTTTGCATAGCGACAGATTCCCATGACTTAAAAACAACCTTTCTGCTGGACTGGGTCATTTCCCTATACACATCCCGAGCAGTTTCGCCAGCACTCTCAGCGGGATAATAGTTTCACTGTGGTAGTAGTAGGTGCGTGCCGTTCAGAACACACAGTTTACCACGTCCTCATTAAAGGCCGATTTAAGATTTAACGAGTCGGATTACCAAAAAGAGCAATTTACTACTTGTGATTTCTAAGGCTGCAGAAAAAGTCAGCCTGCTAAACACAAAGCAGTCACTCCAACTCAACCCCCCGCTTACGATCCTCCAGCCCTCCTACACTGTTCTTCACAGCCAGACGACCAAAAGCTGACGAAACATAAAGCATGCCAAAAAGTCTTAGCTCAATCTCCCTCTCTGCATGTGTGCCTGTGAAGACAATGCAACAGAAGAGCTGCCAGCAGGCAAACTGTCAACAGAACAATAGAGCCCAGTGAGAGCCTCACCACAGCGGTCTGCCCAGGAGGAACGTTATTACATCGAGAGGACACCTAGGAAGAGTGGCTGTCTGCCCTGCAGTGCATCTGTCTCAGCTTCTGTAACAACATCACAAGTTAGACTTTGATGCAAGCTTTCATACTGCAATCACTAAGGCCACAGTGTCAACACAGGGTTACTTAAACATCCGAAAAAGGAGAATGACAAATAATGCATCATCTAACTAAATCAAATCAGACAGAACTCCATGTGGAAATAAAACATAATTGATTGTTAAACAGCAATATGACAATGTGAGAGCTTAATATGCTACTGTCCCAAAAAACAGATTAACTACTTGTTCATCTTGGTTTATCAATCTGGACATATCTCCTTGCAGCAACTGTGCCATAGGATGCAATAATACACTTATTGAAATATGCATTGTTAAAACACTTAATTTTATGGTAGAGTCTCTCAACCCCTACTATGATCAAAATAAGGCCTGCAGGTCACTAGACCATTCCTGGTTTTTCAAAACGTTATGACTGACTGTAATTGAGCCAGCTTATCCAGTGACAACCAACAAGTGTGGTGTAACTAACAGTGGTGTCACTGTACTTAAGTACCATTTTGAGAGACTTGCAGTTAACTTAAGTATTTAAATATGTTGTTATTTTGTACTTCTACCCCATTACAAATCAGAGGTAAAAGGTGGTCTTTTACTCCACTACATTTATTTAGTTACTTTGCACATTTGGATTAATTATGTGAAATATAATCAACACTTAAATAAATGCAGTAAATGTACAAGCTACTCTGCAGCATACACATGAATTAAACCTAGCTGCACCTTTGATAACACTAATGCATCAATATTTATAATCAAAACATATCGTATATATTATGCTGAAATGGACCAATCTGCAGAATTAGTTATTTTACTTTTGGTACTTTAAGTATATGTTGATGCTTATACTTTAGTAGTTCTACTTGAGTAACATGTTGGATGCAGGACTTTTACTTGTAACAGAGTATTCCTACACTGTGGTATTTTTACTTTTACTTAAAACATTATCCAAGTACTTCTCTCATCTCTGATCACAAACACCAAAAAACAAAACTGCTTACTTATAAGCAAAATACTTATGTTTTAAGCACCAACCACTAGCTGGTTCTATAACGAGCAAACAGCTAGCATAACGTCCTGGTAAAATGTGAAAGTCGGATAAGTCCATTATTATATAACATTAACAGATCCTGAACAAGTACGCTTCCACTTACTTTAATAGTGTAACACTGTGGTATTGCAAAAGGTCAATACACCCGCCATTAGCTACCGAGCCTGCTAGCTGGATAGCACAACTACCTGCATAATAACATGACAGCGCTGGCTAGCAAGCTAACAAGCTAACAATGTAGAAAACAACGTATTTTGTGTGTAGCATCCTCACCTTAGCAGCATTAATATCCACAGACAGCCTCCTTGACTTTCACAACAGTCGATGACAAGTGCTGTTTTTCCTTTTTGCGCCACCAGTTGGTCTGATGAAATGCAGGAGTTAACTATCCGTGAAGCTAAAGCTAAGCTAGCGACGACATTAGCCAACAGCTACTTTGTATTATCAACCTTGTCTAGTGATTATGCTATTGTGTGTGTGTGTGTGTGTGTGTGTGTGTGTCTGCCTGTCAGTCCTCTGAGCAAAGTCTAGCTGCCTTGTTAGGACTCCGTGCAGTCCCTCTCCCACTATCTATTTAGAAGTGACACAAGCCTTTACGGTATGTTCTCGGGGATACCAAAATAATCAGTGTCAAAACGGCAGCAACAGCAGCAGCAGGAGGAGGAAGGCCATCTTGTTGACAAGCAGCTGCATAAGGCCCGCAGCCAATAGCAGAGCAGAGTCGGTGGGATGCCCATATATGGCGTCCGCACAGTGCCCTCCCTCTGCTACACGCACACACACACACACACACACACACACACACACACACACACACACACACACACACACACACACACACACACACACACACACACACACACACACACACACACACACACACACACACACACACACACACACACACACACACACACACACACACAATGGACCACAGTGGAATAAAACATCATAAGGTCACTGTGTCAAAGACAGGTGGGGAAATCCATTTAAACAGCCATAAGGCACTTCATGGTACACAGTCATAAGTCATGGATAAGGATGAACTACTGAACTGCAAAGTAAGCAAGCCCATACACACATTTAGAAATAGAAAAGGCAATACAAACAGTAATGCAGTTCTTATTTAAAAAAGAAAGTCTAACAATTTCATTTTCATCTCTGATTTTGGAATTTCCCCAATAATAAACTTACTACCTAAAGAAAGATATGTTTTTACATCTCATTACCTTCCAAAAAAGATATGCAATCCTGAAAAATAGTTTTGCACAGTTTTATATAGATCAGTATACAAAGTAATACAATAAATGAATTGATGAATGAATTTCAGAAATGTTCACCTGCAAAATGTCACTTGAAGGGAATCATCAAGACCGGAAAGAGATATTTAATTGAAGCAAATATATTAAAAATGACTACAAAGAGGCCAAAAAAAGGGCACACAATTACCACAAAAAGGGGCAAAGCAACGATCAGTGACACAACATGACAACAAAGAGATGCAAAGCGACTGCAAAGACACACAAAGCACACAGTTATTAAATAGATTCAAATTAACTAATATATATATACAAGAAAATGACTGTCAACTTTTATTAGAAATGTTAACATCATTTCAATATTTAAACAATTATGACCCGTTCAAATTCTATAGTGCCTCGCAATTGCTGAGCAGTCCAGTTTTGCCCCCTGGTGGGTTATTGCATTTGTGACTGCAATTGAAATCTTGAATGTCCTTTTGTGGAAGTCTGTAAAGTCCCCTTAACCCACCCCTCATGCCATTGTCTGTTATATTGTAATGTGTGTGAGCATTGTCCTTGTCCTATGTCTTTGAAACATGTTATATTGGCGTATAGACAGAATGTACAAATATGTGTGTCTGGTTTTTATTAAGTAACCTTCAACATATTATGTTTTTCATAGGTATTGGTACCACATATCTGGTTTGTGTGTATGTTATTGTTCAAATTACTTATTTTATATATTGTCCTTTTGTCAATAATAAAAAAACAATGTGTACAGTATGGTAACAGTGCCTCCTTGCACGTGGAGTCATCGACACCCTTTAACTTTCATTAGAAGCTGTTTGATTTATATCCCGCCTTGTGTTCACTCTGATTGGCCCGATATTGCTGATGTAGATGTCAATCATTAATACTCTGGTCAATTACTATTGGTCAAAGGATTATGCCCCTCCTTTCTAATCATCTGAGCTCCGCCTTCTTACTGAAACTCGCACTGTGGTTGGTTACCCGTCATGTCAGTCAAATCTGAACTTCCGGGTGGATAGTCTTTGCAAAACAGAGCAGGAGTGCAGTCACCGAGCTGAACCTAGATAAAGTACCTGCAGGAAAAGTGAGTTGTTTAAATTGTCAACGGGAGAATGTTTGATTAAATAAAGTGCTTTAATGTGGAATAAAAAACCCTATGTAGCGAATTGTTTGGACTTTGTAATGCTTCATTCATCTGACGTAACACCACATTGTTGACACTATGTAACAGCAGCTAGCTAACACGCTAGCTACACGTAGCCAAGAGCATGTTACTACTGTCTTTAATTCTGGAAATGTGTTGTCAAGTTGTATTTATAAGACTGCAGGTCACTGTTGCAACGTTACTTAAGTGCGACACGTGTTGATGAGGCATTTAGCATGTCTTCATACACCCAAGGTTAAACAAATCTGGCAAGGTGAAGAAAATTACAAATGTCTGACCTAGATATCGACTGTCATGTTTTGAAATGCATACATGGACAAATGTGCTTGTTCAAGTTAAATATTGCACATTTGCTGCTTTTTTTTTGCAACTTGGGAGGGGGGGGGTGTGTGTCTGGTACTTTGTGTACTGTATTCTCAACGAGGATCCAAGATGTATTGTCACATGCACAGAAGCTACAGTTTAGCTATGTCAATGCACATCTGAAGTCCCAGGCTCCTCCAACAACAATGCAGCGTAAATAAATATATATATATAAGATATACAACACATAGTAACAGTAGAAATAAAATAGTGCATGATTATGTTGCAAGGGATGCAGGAGAAGTGAGAGATAGACATGTCAAATAATAAAACGAATACAATAAAATATTATCTAAGGTGCATATTGAATAACATATGGATATAGAGCAGTGCTTCTCAAAGTGTGGTCCGTGAGCGCCCCCTAGTGGTCCGTGAGTATATTGGTAACATTTCACATTTGAAATAAATAAATACATTTAAGTTTTCCGCACTCTCGCGGGAATATCTCCGCAATGGAACGAGCTTAAGTTTCACTTTATATTGCATGATAAAGCCCAGGGCAACACCTTCGTCACACATGTTGCCACTTGTTTGTACCATTTCCAGGCGATTTATAATCTGTTCTAGAAAAACGATGTGTTTTGGGATATTTGTGGAGTTAGGTGGTCCGCGAGTGTTTTTTTATTGGTTAAGTGGTCCTTGGTATGAAAAAGTTTGAGAAACACTGCTCTAGAGCATGCACTTTAATGTCTGGCCGTTTCTCAATGTCGAGTAAACCTGCTGCAGAGCCACTATTTCAAGTATACTACGCCATTGAGTGGCGCCAAAGGACTGTTTAAATGCACGTTAAATGCCCAGCATTCGGTGCCACTCGATGACGTAGTATACTTGAAATAGTGGCTCTGCAGCAGGTATACTCGACATTGAGAAACGGCCACTGTCTAACCATCTTAGCTTCCATAACTTGACTCCCTCCTCTCTCTCTCCACCTCTCTGTCTGTAGTGATGCTATCCGAAGTGCTGCAGGTGCTGCGTGGGGCCGGTAAAGTGGGGTCTGCGCTGGTCGCCACTCAGGGGGAACAGCTGCGGTTGATGGCCTGCACCTCCTCCATGGGAGCCGGGGTCAAGGCTGCTCAGGATGTGGTGGAAGGACTGGTGGGCACCTTTATGGGCGGCAGTGAGGTAAGGATTCCTGCAAAGACCCTGAATGCATCACTTTGGGTTCTGGGAACTTGTGATGGGAATTAAAATAATATCTGCACTTTAATTGTTTAAAAAACTCACAAAAAAACAACTAGTTTTAGTCTGAGCTTTATGTACATTATTCAAGATTCAAGGCTTTTATTGTCATGTGTACAGAGCTACAGTGTAGATATGTCAATGAACATCTTAGGTCACAGGCTCCCCCAACAGTGCAGCACAATAAAACAGACAAAATAGTGCAAGTAAATAAAATTAAATAGTGCAAGGAGAGTCTATCTACAAGTAATTGGAATATTATATATTAGATAAATAATTTGTAAGTTGCAGACAGATGAATGTTTACTTTAAAGTAATTATTTTACTCTAATAACTCGACTTTTTCTGTAGCCAAAGCCGATAACTGAGGACGTGTTTCCGGACGCTGAGGGTTGGGAGACCGTGGATCCCGATGAAATCGCCAAATGGTCCGTGGGGTCCGAGTTTCCCCCTGAAGCTGGAGCTGCAGCAGAGATGCCAACAGGTACTGACAATAATAATAATTGTGGCGGCTATATTCCCATTGAATACGGCCGCTCTTAGGCTAAACTTCGCTCATTGATGTGACGCATGTAAATAATCAAGTCTGTACTGAACTCGACATTTTAAGGATATTTAATATTGTAAATCAAAACAATAAACAAACAGAATCATACGGTCAACAAAAGATATCAGAGCTAAGCTCACCCCCATTGTCATGCTGCCAAACCTCCACATACACCAGAGGCCTGTACTACGAAGCCGGATGTTCTCTTAGCGGCTAACTTCAGGGAAAACTCTGGGTTTCCGGTCCTACGAAGCTGGTTCACTTTTTAGCAGGCTAAATCTCCATGGTAACTGATGCTGAGCGGCTAACCTGGTCGGGACCAGGTTAGGTTGCAGGCTAAGAGCTCAAGTCAGTGAAAGCACTGCCTGCTGACCAATCAGAGCTCAGTGTGCGGAGTTTAAAGCGATCAAGTCATATTACAGGAGAAAGGAAACACAGAAAAACTGCCGTCGCAGGAAAGACGGCCGGCAAAAATCACCGACTGTGTGAACGTGAACATGAATAGAATATCACCTCCATCTTCAGAGCAATCTGACTATTATAACATTAGCGTTAAGAAAGCTTACTTAAATATCGGCCACAACATAAGCAACCGGATCAGAGTACATTAAGTACAGTCTGCGGCATATCACTTCATAATGTATCATATCTCTCCTTATCTGAGTCAGCTGAGCCGTATCTGGCCGTGCAACACTCACAGTGTCACATACTGTATGCAGAAGTATTATTTTAAGCAACACATTAAGTTGACGAAACACTCGAGACAAATGTAATTAAAGTCAGATCGTGTTTTAGAGACGGGGCAGTGATATCATAAACCTGTTAATGTAGGCATTCCAACACGTGTTCTGTTCCCAGCTGTGTTCACCTTGCAGGTGCAGCTCTGTGCCTTTGATCCTGGATCAAGTGTTTAAGTCATGGATGTTTAAAGTTTAACTTCTTCATATGTCTAATATTATAGTTCACTTTTCATTCAGGAAGTATGACGCTGCGCTGTCAGTACGCTTCTCCATGTCTGTGATTGGTCGAATGCTCCAAATACCACCCCATTCATGTGAACGCGCACCTAACTAGATCGGACACGGCTGGCTTGAGCGATCCACTTGATAACCCGCGTCGTAGGACAGTTTAGCGAGAGCGCGTATGTTTTGGATTAGGCCAACCGGCTAACTCAAACATATCCAGGTTAGGTTGAACCGGCTTCGTAGTACAGGCCTCTGGTGCCCTAAATATCATTAACCACACACATGTGACAATTAGCGGAAACAACCCATTACAAGTGTGTGTGGTTTTAACAAATAATGAAGATAATATAACTATAAACACAGGCTACCACAGCATTTTGGCTCCTACAATAATAATAGATTACATTTGTATATTGCATACACACATTAGTACATTTGTATACCTACCTTCACATTTGTATGCCTGCCTTCCTGCCTATCGAGTCTATGAGATCCATCGAGCCGAGTCCATGCAGCCATGCCAGTCCAGCCAGCCAGCCAGCCAGCCAGCCAGCGAGCCAGCCAGCCAGCGGAGCCCAGCCAGCCAGGGAGCCAGCGAGCCAGCCAGCGAGCCAGCCAGCCAGCCAGCGAGCCAGCCAGCCAGCCAGCGAGCGAGCAGCCAGCCAGGCAGCCAGCCAGGGAGCCAGCTGAGCCAGCCAGCGTAGCCAGCCAGCCAGCGAGCCAGCCAGCCAGGGAGCCAGCGAGCCAGCCAGCGAGCCAGCCAGCGAGCCAGCAGCGAGCCAGCCAGCCAGCGAGCCAGCCAGCCAGCCAGCGAGCCAGCCAGCGAGCCAGCCAGCCAGGCAGCCAGCCAGGGAGCCAGAGCAGCCAGCCAGCGAGAGACCAGCCAGAGAGAGCCAGCCAGCCAGCCAGCGACCCAGCCAGCCAGAGCCAGCAGCCAGCGAGCCAGCCAGCCAGCCAGCCAGCCAGGCAGCCAGCCAGGGAGCCAGCGAGCCAGCCAGCGAGCCAGCCAGCCAGCGAGCCAGCCAGCCAGCGAGCGAGGCAGCGAGCCAGCCAGCGACCCAGCCAGCGAGCCAGCCAGCAGCGAGCCAGCCAGCCAGCCAGCCAGGCAGCCAGCCAGGGAGCCAGCGAGCCAGCCAGCGAGCCAGCCAGCCAGCGAGCCAGCCAGCGAGCCAGCCAGCCAGCCAGCGAGCCAGGCCAGCGAGCCAGCGAGCCAGCCAGCGAGCCAGCAGCCAGCCAGCCAGCGAGCGAGCCAGCCAGCCAGCGAGCCAGCAGCCAGCCAGCGAGCCAGCCAGCGAGCCAGCCAGCCAGGCAGCCAGCCAGGGAGCCAGCCAGCCAGCGAGCCAGCCAGCCAGCCAGCCAGCCAGCCAGCCAGCGAGCCAGCCAGCGAGCCAGCCAGCCAGCGACCCAGCCAGCCAGCGAGCCAAGCCAGCCAGCCAGCGAGCAGCCAGCGCAGCCAGCCAGCCAGCAGCCAGCAGGGAGCCAGCGAGCCAGCCAGCGGGCCAGCGAGCCAGCCAGCCAGCCAGCCAGCGAGCCAGCCGGCGAGCCAGGCAGCCAGCCAGCCAGCGACCCAGCCAGCGAGGCCAGCCAGCCAGCCAGCCAGCCAGCCAGCGACCCAGCCAGCCAGCGAGCCAGCCAGCCCAGCGAGCCAGCCAGCCAGCCAGCCAGCCAGCCAGCGAGCCAGCCAGCCAGCCAGCCAGCGAGCCAGCCAGCCAGCCAGCCAGCCAGCGAGCCAGCCAGCGAGCCAGCCAGCCAGGCAGCCAGCCAGGGAGCCAGCGAGCCAGCCAGCGAGCGAGCCAGCCAGCCAGCGAGCCAGCCAGCCAGCCAGCCAGCCAGCGACCCAGCCAGCCAGCGAGCCAGCCAGCCAGCCAGCGAGCCAGCAGCCAGCCAGCCAGCAGCGAGCAGCCAGCCAGCGAGCCAGCCAGCGAGCGAGGCAGCCAGCCAGCCAAGCGACCCAGCCAGCGAGCCAGCCAGCCAGCCAGCCAGCCAGGCAGCCAGCCAGGGAGCCAGCGAGCCAGCCAGCGAGCCAGCCAGCCAGCGAAGCCAGCCAGCGAGCCAGCCAGCCAGCCAGCGGCCAGCCAGCGAGCCAGCGAGCCAGCCAGCGAGCCAGCCAGCCAGCGAGCCAGCCAGCGAGCCAGCCAGCGAGCCAGCCAGCCAGGCAGCCAGCCAGGGAGCCAGCCAGCCAGCGAGCCAGCCAGCCAGCCAGCCAGCCAGCGAGCCAGCCAGCGAGCCAGCCAGCAGCGATCCCAGCCAGCCACGAGCGAGCCAGCCAGCGAGCAGCCAGCGAGCCAGCCAGCCAGGCAGCCAGCCAGGGAGCCAGCGAGCATGCCAGCCAGCGAGCCCAGCTCGGCGAGCGCACAGGCAGAAAGATCAGCAGCGACCCAGCCAGCCAGCGAGCCAGCCAGCCAGCCAGCCAGCTAGCAAGCCAGCACAGCGAGCCAGCCAGCCAGCCGCCAGAGAGCTCAGCCAGCGAGGCAGCCATCAGCCAGCCAGCAGGAGACCAGCCAGCCAGGGCGACCCAGGCCAGCAAGCGAGCAAGCCAGGCCAGTCGTCAGCCAGCGAGCCAGCAAGGCCAGGCAGCCAGCAGGGAGCCAGCGAGGTAGCCAGCCAGCAGCGAGGCCAGCCGGCGAGCCAGGGCATGCACCAGTCCATCTACCCATCCATCCATCTATCCATCCATCCATCCATCCAGCCATCTACCCATCCATCCCATCTATCCATCCATCCATCCATCCATCCATCTATCCATCCAGCTATTCATCCATCCATCCATCCATCCATCCATCCATCCATCCATCCATCCATCCATCTATCCATCTATCCATCTATCCATCCATCCATGAAAAGAAGACAATCTAAAAGTATTCCTAACTCTTGTTTCTGGATAATCAAGTGCTTGAAAACAGTATAGTTGTAAAGCTTCTTAAGATGGTATACAAAAAGTCTCACCTTTTTGTTATGTAGCCAAAGACAGACCAGACACACATGCAAATATAACTACATGTTAAAAGCGATACGATATAGTCCTTTCATGTTCTTGTCATGTTTTTAACCCAAGCATTGCCCTCTTTCTGTTTCTTCTTTAGGAGTTCCCCCTTCTCCAGGAGGAGTCCCTGGAGGGGCAGGCTGGCCGGGGCAGAGCGCTCGCTTCCTCCACACGAAGCCCAGCCTCCACCGGTACTACCAGACCCGGTCTTTACACGACACGGTGGTGGCTCGACTCAGCCCAGAGGACATCAAGAAAGCCAGGGAGGCAAAGCAGGCGCTGGTCAAACCCGTCAGACAGAAGGTCGGTTCAAGGACTGTCTGCAACTTTGATTCATAAAAAAACCCAACATGAGTTATTGCAGATTATGTAGTGAATGCACTACTGTTGTTGTCTCTGACCTCTAATCTAGAAAAAGTTGCACATGTTTCTTTAACACGTCGCTGTATACCTAAAACCCCCAACGGGTAAAATGTACCCGCTATTAGAATCTGTGGACTCAGCTTTCATATGATATTAGTTTGTGAAGATTGCATGAAGTATAAAAGATCGCTAACGTGAGTTATATGCAAAGTGTCTATCTATCTATCCATCTATCCATCTATCCATCTATCCATCTATCCATCTATCCATCCATCCCCATCCATCCATCTCATCCATCCATCCATCCATCCATCCATCTCTCTCTCTCTCTCTCTCTCTCTCTCTCTCTCTCTCTCTCTCTTCTATCAAACAACAGACGTTGCTATAGCAACACGTCATGTTTATGTTTACGCGCGAGATCAATAGCGTGAAAATCACTGCATTTTCTATAAGGTAAATATTACCTTAAATATTACATTTTTAACAAGGCCCGATAATGGGGGATTTCTCTCTTGTTAGGTGATGTATTATATATTATATACATACAGTGGTTAATGTATAGTCGCTATCTAGCCATACATGTTGTTAACATGTAATCTCTTTGCGCCTATACTACAGGATATACGGTAGTCTAGGTTGCTCTCTTGAGGCTGTGAAACGCATGCGCAGTGAGTCTGTGTAGACCTGGAGCATGAGGTCCACTGTTCGTTAATGGCTCTGTATTGGTGTTATGTACGTTGATGGAATAAATCAAGTTAACAGAAGATAAACGTCGTGTTTATTTGTAGTAGACTAACATTGGTAGCAGAGGATGGTTAGCAGAAGATGGCTACTGCTAACTACAAAGTTCCACCGAAGTTCGACGAATCCCGACCATACGAGTGTTGGAAAATGAAATCGCCATTTGGCAGCTGGTTACTGAACTTGATAAGAAGAAACAAGCCCTCGCCGTTGTCCTGGGGCTGGAAGGAAGGGCAAGGGACATCGCCATGGAAATACCCGCTGTGGATTTGAACAACGACAATGGTATGGACACACTGCTAGCAAAACTAGATGGCATGTTTCTCAAAGAAGAGAGAGACCGCGCATACGATGCTTACTCTTTTTTTGACTGTATCAAAAAGGAGAGCTCCGTGTCCATGGCGGACTATGTGATTGACTTTGAACAGCGATACAACCGAATGAAAAAGTACGACATGACTCTTCCTGACGCCGTGCTAGCTTTTAAACTTTTGGACACGGCTTGTCTAGACGAGAAAAATAGACAAATGGCGCTGACTGCGTGTACAGATTTAACGTTTGCTGCAATGAAGTCCGCGCTGAAGAGGATCTTTGGGGGGAGAGTGCAAGGCGGCACATCAAACGGAATACATGTTAACGATGAAGCGTTATTCACAGAGCAACGCTCACAAGGAAGATTCAGACGTCCAACAACGCAGCAGTTTGGACAAGTTGGACAACAAAGGCAACAGTCACAGGGTACCAACCCACTGGATAGGTTCGGTAAGAGATCAAAATGTGCTATATGTCAGAGCACGTTCCATTGGGCTAAAGACTGTCCTCACAAGAGTAGCGAACAAGTAAAGCTAACTGAAGATCGAACAAAGGTAGAGGAATGTGACATTACACTGTTTACTAAAGCCTCACTGTCTGAATCAGAGGTATTCCTAACTGAGTCTTTAGGGACGGCTATCATTGACACTGCATGTACCCGCACAGTGTGTGGAGAAAAATGGTTGGACAGCTTTGTCGCTGATCTCAGTCAAAGTCAAGTGAACCAGATTGTGAAAAGTGAAACTCCAAGCTCCAGACCATTCCGTTTTGGAGATGGAAATATAGTGCATTCCTCCAGAATACTGCACCTGCCTGCCAAAATAGGACAGACAAAATGTCGAGTGGAAACTGAAGTAGTCAAAGCTGATATCCCACTACTTCTGAGTAAGACTTCACTGAAAAGGGCAGGAACCATCTTGGACATGGAGAATGATAGAGCTGTGATGTTTAAACAGAATATCCCTCTTGAACTCACCAGTTCAGGACACTACTGTATAGATATCAGAGACAAGGACACAGGATTGAATCAAATTGAAATGAAAGATGAGGTCCTTACAGTCACAGAAAATATGACCTCAAATGAGAAACACAAAGCTCTCCTGAAACTACACAAACAGTTTGGTCACGCCTCCGCAGAAAGACTACAGCGACTCCTCCGCAGTTCGGGAAATAAAGACAAAGATTGTGACACTATTTTACAACAAATAGTACAGGAATGTGACATATGCCAGAGATACAGCAAGACCAAGCCGAAGCCTGCTGTGGGCTTGCCTCTGGCTTCAGAGTACAATGAAACGGTGGCAGTGGACCTGCACGAGTTGGAACCAAGTTTATGGTACCTCCACATCATTGACCAATTTACACGTTTCAGCGCTGGAAGCATTGTGAAAACAAAGAACTCCTCTGTGATGGTGAACTCTTTCCTTCATACATGGATCAGCGTCCACGGCCCACCACGGAGAATTTACAGTGACAATGGAGGAGAATTCAACAATGCAGAGTTCCGTGACATGGCAGAGAACTTTAACATTGAGACAAAAACCACGGCTGGATACAGCCCCTGGAGCAATGGGCTACTGGAGAGACACAATCAGACCCTCACCAACATCATCCAGAAGGTCAGACGGGAAAATGGATGTGACTGGCAAACAGCCCTAGACTGGGCTCTCATGGCTAAGAACAGTATGCTCAATGTGCACGGCTACAGTCCTCATCAACTGGTGTTTGGCCAGAACCCCAACCTTCCTTCTGTACTGGTTGATAAACCACCTGCGCTAGAAGGTACCACTATGAGTGCTAGAGTAGGAGAGCACATTTCAGCCTTGCATGCCTCTAGAAAAGCATTTACTGAAGCAGAGTGCTCAGAAAGGATAAGACGAGCACTACGTAAGCAGCTCAGACCCACAGATGAGAAATATGAGATGGGTGACAAGGTGTATTACAAACGAGCTGAATGCACTGAGTGGAAAGGACCAGGGATAGTTATTGGTCAGGATGGGGCTGTTGTTTTTGTGAGGCATGGTGGTTGTCTAGTGAGAGTGCATCACTCTAGGCTTTCCAAGGTGAACACAAAGGTTAATGAAGAGCAAATGGTACAAAATGATGCTGACACAGAAGCAGGAAGTGAGCAAGGTATAAACAATGCAACTGGTAGTTTAGACAGTGAGCAAAATACAGAGAATGAACAACAATTCGGTGACAGGGAAGCCAATACAAGTGAAGCGATCGATCCTCCAAATACTTTGAGTAGCGTAACACAAACTGAAATGGCGCATAGGCCTAATGCCCATAATAATCCTGCCCCTTCTGCAGGTGTGAGTTTAAAAACAGGACAGACTGTAACATATATGAACAGAGGTGACAATACTCTACTTAAAGCAAGAGTCTTAGGGAGATCAGGCAAGGCTACGGGGAAATATAAAACCTGGTATAACATGCAACATCTAGAGAATGATGGTAGTGATGGGCAAAAGGAATCAATTGATATCTCACAGGTTGATAATCTCAACATTGAAACAGAAGACAGAGAAGCTGATGTACTTGTAACCAAAGACATCTCATTTGATGCAGCTAAACAGGAAGAAATAAAGAACTGGCACAATAATAATGTATATGAGGAAGTTGAAGATGCAGGGCAGAAATGCATTTCCACCAGATGGGTTTGTAGTCTTAAGGACACTCCCAAGGGTATAGTGCCTAAAGCCCGACTGGTTGCCAGAGGTTTTGAAGAGCTGAATATTCAAGATTTACCGAAAGATTCCCCGACATGTGCCACAGATTCACTTAGACTTATGTTATCAGTGATATGTCAAAACCAGTGGGAAGTCCATTCTATGGACATCAAATCTGCATTCTTGCAAGGTATGGAGCTATCCAGGGATATTTATATCCGCCCCCCTCTAGAGGCAGGATGTCAACATGTTGTATGGAAACTAAAGAAATGTGTATATGGTCTTGCAGATGCATCACTATATTGGTACAACAAAGTGAAGGAAATCATGCTGAGTACTGGTGGTAGAGTGTCACAGGTGGATCCGGCAGTCTTTTACTGGTTGGATGAGCAATGTAAGGTCACTGGGGTGCTTGCGTGTCATGTAGATGATTTTCTTTGGGCAGGCATCCAATGTGATCCCCCAACTGCAGTCTGCATTCAAGGTTGGGCGTGAGGAGCATGAAAAGTTCTCCTATGTAGGAATGGATTTGGTAACTGTTAACGGTGAAGTTCAGGTACATCAACAAAGTTACATCGAGAACCTGGAGCCTATTCCCATACAAGCAAGTCGGGCCACACAATGAAAACGAAACTGAGAGAGAGCAGTTACGATCAAAAATAGGACAGATCCTATGGGTTGCTAAACAGACAAGACCTGATGTAATGTTTGATTCATGTTGTTTGGCTTCTAATATAAAAGGGGCAACAGTACAGTCTGTTCATGATGCTAATAAGATCATCCGTAAACTAAAGTCTGAAAAGGTGACACTCAGATTTCAACATCTGGGAAACAGTGATGCTTTGAACTTGATAGTTTTCAGTGATGCTTCATTTGGAAACCTCCCAGACGGAGGCACACAGGGAGGTACTTTTATAACACTTATGGGAGAAAGAGGGAAGTCGCATTCGAAAATCAGACGAGTGGTTCGCAGTACCCTTGCAGGGGAAACTCTTGCCATGTCAGATGGGGTAGACAATGCAATTTTTCTAGCCACACTATTTTCTGAGCTCACTACTGGAAATGCTGGACTGAATGCACCCCCTGTACTCTGTGTGACTGATAACCACTCTCTGTTCGATGCGCTCAAGTCCACAAAACAAGTCACAGAGAAGAGACTCAGGTTGGAAATCAGTAGCATTAAGGAGCTCATACAGAGCAAGAGGATCAAGCAGGTGCGTTGGTCAGACACAAAATCTCAGCTCGCTGACTGTCTCACAAAAAAAGGAGCTTCGGCTCTTGTGCTCTTAAAAGCACTCAGTGAAGGACAATGGGATCTGGGTTAAAGTGTCTGTTGAAATGGAACATTGAAAACACCTTTGTTTATGTATTTGTTTCTTAAATGTTTCCCTAATTTATGTTGACTACTCAGGGAATTTAAACATTTTGTCACTGATGATTGTTTTATGATTCATGCAATGTAAAGTTATTTTTGTTTAGTTTATTTCTTTAAAAAGATAGAATGAGATTGTTAACATGTAATCTCTTTGCGCCTATACTACAGGATATACGGTAGTCTAGGTTGCTCTCTTGAGGCTGTGAACGCATGCGCAGTGAGTCTGTGTAGACCTGGAGCATGAGGTCCACTGTTCGTTAATGGCTCTGTATTGGTGTTATGTACGTTGATGGAATAAATCAAGTTAACAGAAGATAAACGTCGTGTTTATTTGTAGTAGACTACACACATGTACCTGCTGGAAATGAGCCAATGACAGCTTCTATATGTTGAGTGTACTCAAGTTATTAATGTGTAGTATGTGGCCTGGTGGTGTACTTGAAGGTTACTGTCTGAAGAGTTCTGCCCTTTGCTACCTATAACTTCAAGTCAAGAATGAATCGGCAATGACTAGAGCAGTTTTAGAAGTTATTTCTAATACATTTATTAATTTTTTGGTATTATCTGTTGTGGGTTTCCTCAGCTGAGTGACCGTGCCAGAGAGAGGAAGGTTCCCGCCACAAGAATCAGCAGGCTGGCTAATTTTGGGGGTAAGAACAAAACACAATAGGCGCTTTCACACAAAGTACTTTGCCGTACTTAGTTCATGAGAACTTAGGTCATCAGTACTCTTTAGTTGAACCCGGCTAGAAGTCCCCGGAGTTGGGGACTGGCTAAGCCTTCGAGTAAATCGCCAGAACGCCGACACCTTTCATCTCCACCGCTCCCACGTTTTATTTTGTGTCTCTCTGCTTTTTGTGCGATGAGCTAATGCTAATAATGCTAATGCTAATAATGCTAATGCGAGCAAATAAAATGGCTGCTTCACAAAACTTTTCAGAGTTTTACGGGGCGTGGTTTGTATTCCGCCCAGCCAATAGGCTATTACATAGGCGCTTTCACACCGGAGTGCTTTTCCCAGTATAGTTCCGAAATGTTGCGTTCACACCAAAAAAAATCCGGAACTAGAAATTAGTTCATGAGAACCTTTTCACCCCCTTTTCCGTCCCACACACACACACACACACACACACACACACACACACACACACACACACACACACACACACACACACACACACACACCACACACACACACACACAACACACACACACACACACACACACACACACACACACACACACACACAATGGACCACAGTGGAATAAAACATCATAAGGTCACTGTGTCAAAGACAGGTGGGGAAATCCATTTAAACAGCCATAAGGCACTTCATGGTACACAGTCATAAGTCATGGATAAGGATGAACTACTGAACTGCAAAGTAAGCAAGCCCATACACACATTTAGAAATAGAAAAGGCAATACAAACAGTAATGCAGTTCTATTTAAAAAAGAAAGTCTAACAATTTCATTTTCATCTCTGATTTTGGAATTTCCCATAATAAACTTACTACCTAAAGAGAAGATATGTTTTTAATCTCATTACCTTCCAAAAAGATATGCAATCCTGAAAATAGTTTGCACAGTTTTATATAGATCAGTATACAAAGTAATACAATAAATGAATTGATGAATGAATTTCAGAAATGTTCACCTGCAAAATGTCACTTGAAGGGAATCATCAAGACCGGAAAGAGATATTTAATTGAAGCAAATATATTAAAAATGACTACAAGAGGCCAAAAAAAGGGCACACAATTACCACAAAAAGGGGCAAAGCAACGATCAGTGACACAACATGACAACAAAGAGATGCAAAGCGACTGCAAAGACACACAAAGCACACAGTTATTAAATAGATTCAAATTAACTAATATATATATACAAGAAAATGACTGTCAACTTTATTAGAAATGTTAACATCATTTCAATATTTAAACAATTATGACCCGTTCAAATTCTATAGTGCCTCGCAATTGCTGAGCAGTCCAGTTTTGCCCCCTGGTGGGTTATTGCATTTGTGACTGCAATTGAAATCTTGAATGTCCTTTTGTGGAAGTCTGTAAAGTCCCTTAACCACCCCTCATGCCATTGTCTGTTATATTGTAATGTGTGTGAGCATTGTCCTTGTCCTATGTCTTTGAAACATGTTATATTGGCGTATAGACAGAATGTACAAATAGTGTGTCTGGTTTTTATTAAGTAACCTTCAACATATTATGTTTTTCATAGGTATTGGTACCACATATCTGGTTTGTGTGTGTATGTTATTGTTCAAATTACTTATTTTATATATTGTCCTTTGTCAATAATAAAAAAACAATGTGTACAGTATGGTAACAGTGCCTCCTTGCACGTGGAGTCATCGACACCCTTTAACTTTCATTAGAAGCTGTTTGATTTATATCCCGCCTTGTGTTCACTCTGATTGGCCCGATATTGCTGATGTAGATGTCAATCATAATACTCTGGTCAATTACTATTGGTCAAAGGATTATGCCCCTCCTTTCTAATCATCTGAGCTCCGCCTTCTTACTGAAACTCGCACTGTGGTTGGTTACCCGTCATGTCAGTCAAATCTGAACTTCCGGGTGGATAGTCTTTGCAAAACAGAGCAGGAGTGCAGTCACCGAGCTGAACCTAGATAAAGTACCTGCAGGAAAAGTGAGTTGTTTAAATTGTCAACGGGAGAATGTTTGATTAAATAAAGTGCTTTAATGTGGAATAAAAAACCCTATGTAGCGAATTGTTTGGACTTTGTAATGCTTCATTCATCTGACGTAACACCACATTGTTGACACTATGTAACAGCAGCTAGCTAACACGCTAGCTACACGTAGCCAAGAGCATGTTACTACTGTCTTTAATTCTGGAAATGTGTTGTCAAGTTGTATTTATAAGACTGCAGGTCACTGTTGCAACGTTACTTAAGTGCGACACGTGTTGATGAGGCATTTAGCATGTCTTCATACACCCAAGGTTAAACAAATCTGGCAAGGTGAAGAAAATTACAAATGTCTGACCTAGATATCGACTGTCATGTTTTGAAATGCATACATGGACAAATGTGCTTGTTCAAGTTAAATATTGCACATTTGCTGCTTTTTTTTTGCAACTTGGGAGGGGGGGGGTGTGTGTCTGGTACTTTGTGTACTGTATTCTCAACGAGGATCCAAGATGTATTGTCACATGCACAGAAGCTACAGTTTAGCTATGTCAATGCACATCTGAAGTCCCAGGCTCCTCCAACAACAATGCAGCGTAAATAAATATATATATAAGATATACAACACATAGTAACAGTAGAAATAAAATAGTGCATGATTATGTTGCAAGGGATGCAGGAGAAGTGAGAGATAGACATGTCAAATAATAAAACGAATACAATAAAATATTATCTAAGGTGCATATTGAATAACATATGGATATAGAGCAGTGCTTCTCAAAGTGTGGTCCGTGAGCGCCCCCTAGTGGTCCGTGAGTATATTGGTAACATTTCACATTTGAAATAAATAAATACATTTAAGTTTTCCGCACTCTCGCGGGAATATCTCCGCAATGGAACGAGCTTAAGTTTCACTTTATATTGCATGATAAAGCCCAGGGCAACACCTTCGTCACACATGTTGCCACTTGTTTGTACCATTTCCAGGCGATTATAATCTGTTCTAGAAAAACGATGTGTTTTGGGATATTTGTGGAGTTAGGTGGTCCGCGAGTGTTTTTTTATTGGTTAAGTGGTCCTTGGTATGAAAAAGTTTGAGAAACACTGCTCTAGAGCATGCACTTTAATGTCTGGCCGTTTCTCAATGTCGAGTAAACCTGCTGCAGAGCCACTATTTCAAGTATACTACGCCATTGAGTGGCGCCAAAGGACTGTTTAAATGCACGTTAAATGCCCAGCATTCGGTGCCACTCGATGACGTAGTATACTTGAAATAGTGGCTCTGCAGCAGGTATACTCGACATTGAGAAACGGCCACTGTCTAACCATCTTAGCTTCCATAACTTGACTCCCTCCTCTCTCTCTCCACCTCTCTGTCTGTAGTGATGCTATCCGAAGTGCTGCAGGTGCTGCGTGGGGCCGGTAAAGTGGGGTCTGCGCTGGTCGCCACTCAGGGGGAACAGCTGCGGTTGATGGCCTGCACCTCCTCCATGGGAGCCGGGGTCAAGGCTGCTCAGGATGTGGTGGAAGGACTGGTGGGCACCTTTATGGGCGGCAGTGAGGTAAGGATTCCTGCAAAGACCCTGAATGCATCACTTTGGGTTCTGGGAACTTGTGATGGGAATTAAAATAATATCTGCACTTAATTGTTTAAAAAACTCACAAAAAAACAACTAGTTTTAGTCTGAGCTTTATGTACATTATTCAAGATTCAGGCTTTTATTGTGTACGTAGCTACAGTGCAGATATGTCAATGACAATCTGAGGTCACAAGCTCCTCCAGCGGTGCAGCACAATATAACGGAGTATAGATAGTGCAAGTAAATACAATAGAACAGAATAGTGCAAGGAGAGTCTATATACAAGTGATTGGAATATTATATATTAGATAAATAATTTGTAAGTTGCAGACAGATGAATGTTTACTTTAAAGTAATTATTTTACTCTAATAACTCGACTTTTTCTGTAGCCAAAGCCGATAACTGAGGACGTGTTTCCGGACGCTGAGGGTTGGGAGACCGTGGATCCCGATGAAATCGCCAAATGGTCCGTGGGGTCCGAGTTTCCCCCTGAAGCTGGAGCTGCAGCAGAGATGCCAACAGGTACTGACAATAATAATAATTGTGGCGGCTATATTCCCATTGAATACGGCCGCTCTTAGGCTAAAACTTCGCTCATTGATGTGACGCATGTAAATAATCAAGTCTGTACTGAACTCGACATTTTAAGGATATTTAATATTGTAAATCAAAACAATAAACAAACAGAATCATACGGTCAACAAAGATATCAGAGCTAAGCTCACCCCATTGTCATGCTGCCAAACCTCCACATACACCAGAGGCCTGTACTACGAAGCCGGATGTTCCCTTAGCGGCTAACTTCAGGGAGAACTCCGGGTTTCCGGTCCTACGAAGCTGGTTCTCTTCTTAGCGGGCTAGATCTCCATGGTAACTGATGCTGAGCGGCTAACCTGGTCGGGACCAGGTTAGGTTGCAGGCTAGAGCTCAAGTCAGTGAAAGCACTGCCTGCTGACCAATCAAGCTCAGTGTGGAGTTTTAAAGCGATCAAGTCATATTACAGGAGAAAAGGAAACACAGAAAAACTGCCGTCGCAGGAAAGACGGCCGGCAAAAATCACCGACTGTGTGAACGTGAACATGAATAGAATATCACCTCCATCTTCAGAGCAATCTGACTATTATAACATTAGCGTTAAGAAAGCTTACTTAATATCGCCCACAACATAAGCAACGGATCAGAGTACATTAAGTACAGTCTGCGGCATATCACTTCATAATGTATCATATCTCTCCTTATCTCGAGTCAGCTGAGCCGTATCTGGCCGTGCAACACTCACAGTGTCACATACTGTATGCAGAAGTATTATTTTAAGCAACACATTAAGTTGACGAAACACTCGAGACAAATGTAATTAAAGTCAGATCGTGTTTAGAGACGGGGCAGTGATATCATAAACCTGTAATGTAGGCATTCCAACACGTGTTCTGTTCCCAGCTGTGTTCACCTTGCAGGTGCAGCTCTGTGCCTTTGATCCTGGATCAAGTGTTTAAGTCATGGATGTTTAAAGTTTAACTTC
>NW_027263032.1:53609-133609 GCF_902827115.2 Pseudochaenichthys georgianus | reverse complement strand
ACTGTCTGAATCAGAGGTATTCCTAACTGAGTCTTTAGGGACGGCTATCATTGACACTGCATGTACCCGCACAGTGTGTGGAGAAAAATGGTTGGACAGCTTTGTCGCTGATCTCAGTCAAAGTCAAGTGAACCAGATTGTGAAAAGTGAAACTCCAAGCTCCAGACCATTCCGTTTTGGAGATGGAAATATAGTGCATTCCTCCAGAATACTGCACCTGCCTGCCAAAATAGGACAGACAAAATGTCGAGTGGAAACTGAAGTAGTCAAAGCTGATATCCCACTACTTCTGAGTAAGACTTCACTGAAAAGGACAGGAACCATCTTGGACATGGAGAATGATAGAGCTGTGATGTTTAAACAGAATATCCCTCTTGAACTCACCAGTTCAGGACACTACTGTATAGATATCAGAGACAAGGACACAGGATTGAATCAAATTGAAATGAAAGATGAGGTCCTTACAGTCACAGAAAATATGACCTCAAATGAGAAACACAAAGCTCTCCTGAAACTACACAAACAGTTTGGTCACGCCTCCGCAGAAAGACTACAGCGACTCCTCCGCAGTTCGGGAAATAAAGACAAAGATTGTGACACTATTTTACAACAAATAGTACAGGAATGTGACATATGCCAGAGATACAGCAAGACCAAGCCGAAGCCTGCTGTGGGCTTGCCTCTGGCTTCAGAGTACAATGAAACGGTGGCAGTGGACCTGCACGAGTTGGAACCAAGTTTATGGTACCTCCACATCATTGACCAATTTACACGTTTCAGCGCTGGAAGCATCGTGAAAACAAAGAACTCCTCTGTGATGGTGAACTCTTTCCTTCATACATGGATCAGCGTCCACGGCCCACCACGGAGACTTTACAGTGACAATGGAGGAGAATTCAACAATGCAGAGTTCCGTGACATGGCAGAGAACTTTAACATTGAGACAAAAACCACGGCTGGATGCAGCCCCTGGAGCAACGGGCTACTGGAGAGACACGATCAGACCCTCACCGACATCATCCAGAAGGTCAGACGGGAAAATGGATGTGACTGGCAAACAGCCCTAGACTGGGCTCTCATGGCTAAGAACAGTCTGCTCAATGTGCACGGCTACAGTCCTCATCAACTGGTGTTTGGCCAGAACCCCAACCTTCCTTCTGTACTGTGATAAACCACCTGCGCTAGAAGGTACCACTATGAGTGCTAGAGTAGGAGAGCACATTTCAGCCTTGCATGCCTCTAGAAAAGCATTTACTGAAGCAGAGTGCTCAGAAAGGATAAGACGAGCACTACGTAAGCAGCTCAGACCCACAGATGAGAAATATGAGATGGGTGACAAGGTGTATTACAAACGAGCTGAATGCACTGAGTGGAAAGGACCAGGGATAGTTATTGGTCAGGATGGGGCTGTTGTTTTTGTGAGGCATGGTGGTTGTCTAGTGAGAGTGCATCACTCTAGGCTTTCCAAGGTGAACACAAAGGTTAATGAAGAGCAAATGGTACAAAATGATGCTGACACAGAAGCAGGAAGTGAGCAAGGTATAAACAATGCAACTGGTAGTTTAGACAGTGAGCAAAATACAGGGAATGAACAACAATTCGGTGACAGGGAAGCCAATACAAGTGAAGCGATCGATCCTCCAAATACTTTGAGTAGCGTAACACAAACTGAAATGGCGCATAGGCCTAATGCCCATAATAATCCTGCCCCTTCTGCAGGTGTGAGTTTAAAAACAGGACAGACTGTAACATATGAACAGAGGTGACAATACTCTACTTAAAGCAAGAGTCTTAGGGAGATCAGGCAAGGCTACGGGGAAATATAAAACCTGGTATAACATGCAACATCTAGAGAATGATGGTAGTGATGGGCAAAAGGAATCAATTGATATCTCACAGGTTGATAATCTCAACATTGAAACAGAAGACAGAGAAGCTGATGTACTTGTAACCAAAGACATCTCATTTGATGCAGCTAAACAGGAAGAAATAAAGAACTGGCACAATAATAATGTATATGAGGAAGTTGAAGATGCAGGGCAGAAATGCATTTCCACCAGATGGGTTTGTAGTCTTAAGGACACTCCCAAGGGTATAGTGCCTAAAGCCCGACTGGTTGCCAGAGGTTTTGAAGAGCTGAATATTCAAGATTTACCGAAAGATTCCCCGACATGTGCCACAGATTCACTTAGACTTATGTTATCAGTGATATGTCAAAACCAGTGGGAAGTCCATTCTATGGACATCAAATCTGCATTCTTGCAAGGTATGGAGCTATCCAGGGATATTTATATCCGCCCCCCTCTAGAGGCAGGATGTCAACATGTTGTATGGAAACTAAAGAAATGTGTATATGGTCTTGCAGATGCATCACTATATTGGTACAACAAAGTGAAGGAAATCATGCTGAGTACTGGTGGTAGAGTGTCACAGGTGGATCCGGCAGTCTTTTACTGGTTGGATGAGCAATGTAAGGTCACTGGGGTGCTTGCGTGTCATGTAGATGATTTTCTTTGGGCAGGCTCCAATGTGATCCCCCAACTGCAGTCTGCATTCAAGGTTGGGCGTGAGGAGCATGAAAAGTTCTCCTATGTAGGAATGGATTTGGTAACTGTTAACGGTGAAGTTCAGGGACATCAACAAAGTTATATCAAGAACCTGGAGCCTATTCCCATACAAGCAAGTCGGGCCCTCAACGAAACTGAGAGAGAGCAGTTACGATCAAAAATAGGACAGATCCTATGGGTTGCTAAACAGACAAGACCTGATGTAATGTTTGATTCATGTTGTTTGGCTTCTAATATAAAAGGGGCAACAGTACAGTCTGTTCATGATGCTAATAAGATCATCCGTAAACTAAAGTCTGAAAAGGTGACACTCAGATTTCAACATCTGGGAAACAGTGATGCTTTGAACTTGATAGTTTTCAGTGATGCTTCATTTGGAAACCTCCCAGACGGAGGTACACAGGGAGGTACTTTTATAACACTTATGGGAGAAAGAGGGAAGAAAATCAGACGAAAATCAGACGAGTGGTTCGCAGTACCCTTGCAGGGGAAACTCTTGCCATGTCAGATGGGGTAGACAATGCAATTTTTCTAGCCACACTATTTTCTGAGCTCACTACTGGAAATGCTGGACTGAATGCACCCCCTGTACTCTGTGTGACTGATAACCACTCTCTGTTCGATGCGCTCAAGTCCACAAAACAAGTCACAGAGAAGAGACTCAGGTTGGAAATCAGTAGCATTAAGGAGCTCACCCAGAGCAAGAGGATCAAGCAGGTGCGTTGGTCAGACACAAAATCTCAGCTCGCTCACTGTCTCACAAAAAAAGGAGCTTCGGCTCTTGTGCTCTTAAAAGCACTCAGTGAAGGACAATGGGATCTGGGTTAAAGTGTCTGTTGAAATGGAACATTGAAAACACCTTTTGTTTATGTATTTGTTTCTTAAATGTTTCCCTAATTTATGTTGACTACTCAGGGAATTTAAACATTGTATGATTGTTTTATGATTCATGCAATGTAAAGTTATTTTTGTTTAGTTTATTTCTTTAAAAAGATAGAATGAGATTGTTAACATGTAATCTCTTTGCGCCTATACTACAGGATATACGGTAGTCTAGGTTGCTCTCTTGAGGCTGTGAAACGCATGCGCAGTGAGTCTGTGTAGACCTGGAGCATGAGGTCCACTGTTCGTTAATGGCTCTGTATTGGTGTTATGTACGTTGATGGAATAAATCAAGTTAACAGAAGATAAACGTCGTGTTTATTTGTAGTAGACTAACACATGTACCTGCTGGAAATGAGCCAATGACAGCTTCTATATGTTGAGTGTACTCAAGTTATTTAATGTGTAGTATGTTGGCCTTGGTGGTGTACTTGAAGGTTACTGTCTGAAGAGTTCTGCCCTTTGCTACCTATAACTTCAAGTCAAGAATGAATCGGCAATGACCTAGAGCAGTTTTAGAAGTTATTTCTAATACATTTATTAATTTTTTGGTATTATCTGTTGTGTGTTTCCTCAGCTGAGTGACCGTGCCAGAGAGAGGAAGGTTCCCGCCACAAGAATCAGCAGGCTGGCTAATTTTGGGGGTAAGAACAATACACAATAGGCGCTTTCACACAAAGTACTTTGCCGTACTTAGTTCATGAGAACTTAGGTCATCAGTACTCTTTAGTTGAACCCGGCTAGAAGTCCCCGGAGTTGGGGACTGGCTAAGCCTTCCGAGTAAATCGCCAGAACGCCGACACCTTCTCATCTCCACCGCTCCCACGTTTTATTTTGTGTCTCTCTGCTTTTTTGTGCGATGAGCTAATGCTAATAATGCTAATGCTAATAATGCTAATGCGAGCAAATAAAATGGCTGCTTCACAAAACTTTTCAGAGTTTTACGGGGCGTGGTTTGTATTCCGCCCAGCCAATAGGCTATTACATAGGCGCTTTCACACCGGAGTGCTTTTCCCAGTATAGTTCCGAAATGTTGCGTTCACACCAAAAAAATCCGGAACTAGAAATTAGTTCATGAGAACCTTTTCACCCCCTTTTCCGTCCCTGCTAGAGAGCAGTGACTTTCGTGGGAGAAAAAGGTACCCATTTCTGATTGGCTGGGCGGATTGCAAACCACGCCCCGTAAAACTCTGAAAAGTTTTGTGAAGCAGCCATTTTATTTGCTCGCATTAGCATTATTAGCATTAGCATTATTAGCATTAGCTCATCGCACAAAAAAGCAGAGAGACTAACTTATGGAAACACAAAATAAAACATGGGAGCGGTGGAGATGAGGGGGTGTCGGCGTTCTGGCGATTTACTCGGAAGGCTTCAGTAGAAACTGCTGGGACTCCCAGCAGCTTCTACTGAAGCCAGTCCCCAACTCCGGGGACTTCCGGCCGGGGACTTTGGGTGGCAGTATACGCCGTGAAGTGGTTTGCGGCCTGCCAGTAAATCCAAAGCAGAAGAAGAAGTGACGTCAGCGGCTTCATTTTCCTAATCCACCCTCAGGGACTTATTCCGGTGTGAACGCGATCTGCTCTTTAGTTCATCAGAACTAAAGAGTTCATCAGAACTAAAGAGTTCTGATGAACTAAGTACGGCAAAGTACTTGGTTGTGAATATTGTACTTCAAAAGACATATCGTTCATACACCGTAAGCTGTTATGTTCCAAAGACAAATACATTCTCTCTGCTGGAAATATGGAGCACAGAGAGCAGTAATTACACTTCTTGACATCAGACTGCCCACGTTAGTCATATGCGGACAAATCGACACGACAATGTTTTATCATGATTACACGAACACTGACATTATAATAATTTCACAAGGTAACGTGAAGTCACACCTCTGTGGGGTTTTCACACCTGCTGGCAAAAGTATTGTTCAATGTTTCTCTGTAAAAAGCCCGAGTTACGTTTCTTAAAGGGTCAGTATCGTATGAATGTTTGGCTACAGGGAATTCAACAGTTTGTCCCTAAATGTAACATTCAAATAGTCTTTTGATGAATCCAGACTTGAATTTGTATTTAAATATATATATTTGTTCTGTACTGTTTCCAGATACAATGATAGCTTTTTGTGGAATGAGTAATGTATTTATACGTCGTGAAATACATTTGCAAATCATTCATTCATCATAATACTGATTTCACCCCATATTTCCTTTGATGTTATTTATAAAATATCGTATTCACAACTCCGAGTCTCCCTCTCTAACACAGAACAGAGAATGCTTTTGCTTTAAACAGTAACAGCGAGAAGGTTTTTGTTTTTGAACTGTTTTTGAACTGTTTTTCATAAAAATACTTTGGTGTCACGCTACATATGTGCAGCAGCTGTGTCAAATCAGCGCATCCCTCAAGCGTTAAGTGGGATTTATCCAAAATAACTTGTGTCTCCGTCTCCCCGCTGCAGGACTGGCAGTAGGACTCGGGATAGGCGCCATTGCTGAAGTGGCAAAACAGTCATTTGGAGGAAAACAAAAAGGAGGTAAAGATATTCTCCTTTACTGTCCTCTCGTCTCCTTGTTAGTGTGCGTGAACACCCTAGAACAGGCGAATTACAGTCGCATGGACTTATTCGACATAGGGGTGAGTTGTCGCTCTGACATCACAGCCGATTTCCGTCGGACTAACAACATCCCGGAGGACATGGCGTGACGGCCCGTCCACACAGCGGCGTGCGTTGAAGCTTCCAACGCGTCTGCCCGTTCACTGTGAATGTGGTGACGTCACTTTTAGCCGAACTGCATTGTGGGAAGCGACGTGGAGCGTTGCTCGCTTCAAAAGTTGAGCAATGTTCAACTTTTGACGCCTCGACGGAGGTGTCAGCCAATCGAATCATATGCCAGTACAAGCTCTAGCCAATCAAACCGCGTGCTTGTGTGTCAGAGGCGGGAGATTCATGTGATTGGTTGTTGGTCGAGTGTCAGACACGCCGCCGTGTGGACGGGCCGTGAAGCAACGCAGGCGCCGGAGGGAGAGGAAGCAGAAGCGAGGTTGCCGTGCAGGCCTGCTTGCTAGGCTAAGGAAGCGGCCGCACCGACCACCACGACCAAGCCTCTTCCTCGCAAATGCCAGGTCCATCGTCCACAACATGGACGAATTGGAGGTTCTACTAGCTGCTAACACGAACGCACGCGACTGCTGTGTCCTGGCTACACCCGCGGATTCCGGACGCAGCAGTGCAGCTCCCAGGCCGCTCGACCCACTGCTACGACAGGAACAGCGCTTCCGGTAACAGCCGAGTGGGTGGTCTGTGTGTTTACATCCACAACGACTGGTGCATGGACAGCAGGGTTACACATACACATCGCTCTCCCGACCTGGAAGTAATGTCTATCCTGTGCAGACCCTTTTACCAGAGAGCTGACGGTGGTGATCATTAACACTGTTTATATCCCACCTGATGCTAACGCCAGCATTGCACTTGACCACATCCAGAGCTTAATAAATAAACAACAGAGGTCCCATCCGGACGGAGTTCATATTGTTGCTGGAGTCTTCAATCATGCATGTCTAAAGAATGTGTACCACCAGAGGAAAGAACACACTGGACCGGGTGTATTCTAACCTGAAGCATGCTTACAGAGCGGTCCCACTCCCCCATTTAGGACTATCTGACCACCTCTCACTGCTTCTCATCCCAGCTTACACCCCCTCAGAAGTAACACCAAGCCGGTGGTCAAATATATCAGAACCTGGCCCGAGGGGGCACTCTCACAACTGCAAGACTGCTTCGAACACACAGCGTGGGACATATTTGAACAGACAGACTTGGAGGAACACACAGAGGCTTATCCTACATCGAGTTCTGCACAGACACTGTAACTGTGGAAAAACGCATTCGGGTCTACCCAAACCAAAAACCATGGATGACGAGAGCGGTGCGGTCTCTCCTGAGTTCCCGTGACACAGCCTTCACGTCGGGGGACGCAGCCCAGTACAGCTTGGCAAGGGCGAATCTGAGGAGAGGCATCAAGGCTGCAAAGGAGGACTACAAGGGAAAAGTGGAGGAGAATCTCGCTCATAACAACACACGGTGTGTTTGGCAGGGCCTTCACCAGCTAACCAACTACAAGGGCAAAACATCTGGCCCTACTAGAGCTGACCCCACCTTGCAGAGGAACTAAACCACTTCTTTGCCCGCTTTGAGGCTAGCAGACCCCCCCCACTTTTCTATTCTGCCTCTGTCCCTGCAAACTACCAGCTCCATACCACCTCCCGCTCTCAAAGAACATCAGGTGAAGCTGAAGTCTGTGAATCCTGGAAAAGCCGCAGGACCCGATGGAGTACTCGGAAAAGTACTCGGAGCTTGTGCTGACCAGCTTCCAGGGGTCCTGACCAGGATATTCAACCTGTCTCTGTCACAAGCTTCCATCCTGTCTGAAAACGGCTACCGTCATTCCTGTCCCCAAAACGACACCAGTCAGAGAGCTCAACGACTACAGGCCCAGAGCCCTAACATCGGCGGTGATGAAATGTTTCGACTACATCAAAGCCAGCCTCCCCATCAGTTCGCCTATAGAGCCAACAGATCCACGGATGATGCCATCGCCACGGTCCTTCACACAGCTGTGAGCCACCTAGAAGGCCCAGGCAACTATATTAGGATGCTGTTTGTCGATTTTAGCTCAGCTTTTAACACCATCATACCTGACATACTACCATCGTACCTGACATACTACCATCGTACCTGACATACTACCATCATACCTGACATACTACCATCATACCTGACATACTACCATCATACCTGACATACTACCATCATACCTGCCATACTACCATCATACCTGACATACTACCATCAGTACCTGACATACTACCATCGTACCTGACATACTACCATCGTACCTGACATACTACCATCATACCTGCCATACTACCATCGTACCTGACATACTACCATCGTACCTGACATACTACCATCATACCTGACATACTACCATACCTGACATACTACCATCGTACCTGACATACTACCATCGTACCTGACATACTACCATCGTACCTGACATACTACCATCGTACCTGACATACTACCATCGTACCTGACATACTACCATCGTACCTGACATACTACCATCGTACCTGACATACTACCATCGTACCTGACATACTACCATCGTACCTGACATACTACCATCGTACCTGACATACTACCATCGTACCTGACATACTACCATCGTACCTGACATACTAGTGGAAAAACTGTCAAGCCTAGGTTTCCCCTCCATCTTATGCGCCTGGATTAATAATTTCCTTACAGACCGTCCTCAGACAGTGAAAATAGGCCCCTATTGCTCCTCCACCCGCCCCCTCAGCACTGGCTCCCCACTGAGCCCTCTACTCTACACTCTCTACACACACGACTGCTCTCCCAGTCACCCCTCCAACTCCATTATCAAATGTGCAGATGACACCACTGTGGTCGGCCAAATATATAAGGGAGACGACGAGTCGGCATACAGAGACGAGATCCTGAAGCTGTCTGTGTGGTATCTCAACACAAGCAAAACAAAATAAATCATCATAGACTTCAGAAAGCACCGTCCAGAACACGCCCCCCTTCCCCTCCATGGAGAGAGAGTGGAGAGGGTCTCCACCTTTAAGTTCCTGGGGGTTCACATCCCGGAGAGCCTCAGCTGGACGGCACACACCACTGCAGCAGTTACGAAGGCCCAGCAGCGACTTCACTTCCTGAGGGTGCTTCGGAGAAACCGACTGAACAAGAAGCTGCTGGTGTCCTTCTACCGGGCGACCATCGAGAGCGTGCTGTCATACTCCATCTCGGGGTGGTCTGCAGGATGCTCAGCTGCGGACAAGAAAGCCCTGCAGAGAGTGATCAGGATGGCAGAGGAAACCGTCAGCTGCCCCCTGCCCTCTCTGGAACACATCTCCACCTCCCCCTGCCCTCTCTGGAACACATCTCCACCTCCCCCTGCCCTCTCTGGAACACATCTCCACCTCCCCCTGCCCTCTCTGGAACACATCTCCACCTCCCCCTGCCCTCTCTGGAACACATCTCCACCTCCCGCTGCCCTCTCTGGAACACATCTCCACCTCCCGCTGCCCTCTCTGGAGCACATCTCCACCTCCCCCTGCCCTCTCTGGAACACATCTCCACCTCCCCCTGCCCTCTCTGGAACACATCTCCACCTCCCCCTGCCCTCTCTGGAGCACATCTCCACCTCCCGCTGCCCTCTCTAGAACACATCTCCACCTCCCGCTGCCCTCTCTGGAACACATCTCCACCTCCCGCTGCCCTCTCTGGAACACATCTCCACCTCCCGCTGCCCTCTCTGGAACACATCTCCACCTCCCCCTGCCCTCTCTGGAACACATCTCCACCTCCCCTGCCCTCTCTGGAACACATCTCCACCTCCCCCTGCCCTCTCTGGAACACATCTCCACCTCCCCCTGCCCTCTCTGGAACACATCTCCACCTCCCCCTGCCCTCTCTGGAACACATCTCCACCTCCCGCTGCCCTCTCTGGAACACATCTCCACCTCCCGCTGCCCTCTCTGGAACACATCTCCACCTCCCGCTGCCCTCTCTGGAGCACATCTCCACCTCCCCCTGCCCTCTCTGGAACACATCTCCACCTCCCCCTGCCCTCTCTGGAACACATCTCCACCTCCCCCTGCCCTCTCTGGAGCACATCTCCACCTCCCGCTGCCCTCTCTAGAACACATCTCCACCTCCCGCTGCCCTCTCTGGAACACATCTCCACCTCCCGCTGCCCTCTCTGGAACACATCTCCACCTCCCCCTGCCCTCTCTAGAACACATCTCCACCTCCCGCTGCCCTCTCTGGAACACATCTCCACCTCCCCCTGCCCTCTCTAGAACACATCTCCACCTCCCCCTGCCCTCTCTGGAACACATCTCCACCTCCCGCTGCCTCAGCAGAGCTAACTAAATCATAAAGGACAGCTCTCTCACCCGGGTCACAGACTGTTCTCTCTCCTGCCTTCTGGGAGGAGAGACAGGAGCTTCAAGTCACGGACAAACGGACTCAAAAACAGTCTCTACCCCTGCGCCGTCAGGCTGCTCAACCACCACACATAATGCAATAACTGTAGCCATTCTCACACATACACACACTTTTAATTCACTTTATATACTATTTTTATATCAATATTTGTAACTATTTATTCCCCCGTATGATTGTATGTTGTCTGTCCTATTGCCGTGTTTTTTAGTGTTATGTATTTGTTTGTATTTTTTGCACACCGGGACAGAGCTGCACTCTGAATCTCGTTATACTCTGTGTATAATGACAATAGAAGGCTTTAACTTAATCCTGTCAGAGAGCCTTTTCTCCAGATCCCTCAGACAGCTGCTCGGCCCGGAGAAGTTTCTCATTACCCCCTGATCCCACCGGAGCCTCGCTGCGGGGACACTTTTGCGCTGTTCCGAGTTTGTTCTAATCCGTCAAAATGACAGACTGCTTTCAGATTTTTCCGTCATTGTTAAAAGAAAAAGCAGTGGTGCTTTCACGGTTAGGCAGTTCTTTTTGTTCTGCTTTTTGGCTAACACCGTTCTGTGCGCTGTTATGTTCAGTCACCGTTCTTAGGTCGATTGGAATACATTTACTTTGAAAGTAATTATTGGACGTATTTCTTCTTCTTTCATAGCAATTTTCCTTCATACTTTCTTGCCGTGAAATAGGTCTTAAATTCTATTCAAAGTGGTCTTAAAAAGTCTCACATTTGAGTTGGTGAAACCTGCAGGAAGAGCCGAGGCTTAATTACTTGCATGCAACCGTTTTAAGACACTCGCTAAGAGAAATTGTGCTTCTAAAGAGCGCCCTGTAAATAATGCTGTGTGTGCTTTGTGTTTTCTAGACGCCCTGCTGGACTCTCCTCTTCTGTCGGAGGCCAACGCTGAGAGAATAGTGAACACACTGTGTAAAGTCCGTGGAGCTGCACTGAAGATCGGACAGATGCTCAGCATTCAAGGTAAACTGTCAAACGTTGTTCATCACAGTCAAAGAAGACGGTTTTTTTTCTGACGGTCTCTCCCAATTCTTTCTTCAGACAACTCCTTCATCAACCCCCAGCTGCAGAAGATCTTTGAGAGGGTCCGGCAGAGCGCAGACTTCATGCCCACCTGGCAGATGAATGTAAGCATTAACTGTCCCTGGGTGTTTCGAGGAGGCTTGCTTGGTAGCACATGTACAGGTTAGGGATGTGCATCTCCATCACTGAGGCTGATGCGATGCGCATCTCGATACGTTGCCACGATACGATACATTAACGATACATTTGAAACACCAGGCGATGCGATACGATACGATTCACCCCTGTTGCGATACAGTTCGATACGATTTGATTCAACATTATGCGATTCGGTGCGATACGATGCGATTCAACACTATGCAAAAATAATGATACTTCAATTTGGTACGACAGAGGATTTTTGTTTTATTCCTTATATGCAGCAAATCATACATTAACAAAAAAGTGCTTCACATATTTGGTACTGAACATCCCATCATGCCGTTTATTTTTTTACCTTTAAAAGCTCTCCAGAGTAGGCTACAGTACAATTGTATAACACCTCACAGTTAAACAATGTAAGGATGCATTGCTCATGATTAACAAATAACAGCTACCATAGTGCCATGCCCATACAGCTGCCAGCCTGATGTGCTTAACACTCATAGGCTAACTCACCAGTGGGTTCTATATGAACAATAAAGAATATAAATAACCTTTCACAAACAGGTATTGCATAACTGCTTACAGTGAGGAAGACATTTAAATTATTATTGACCGTCACAGGCTGCTGTAAACTAAACACCACTCTCTCTGACCGAACACCTCACTGAGTGATTTAACTCATATGTCTAACTTTCAGGTTTCTCTTTTCAGCCGCAGACCCCATGTCGCCTCTTTATGTGCGTCGCTAAGTTCCTCGTACTACGTGTGTACTTTAAAGCGGCTCGGCATCTTTAACAATTTGCGAGCGATTTTTCAAGTTGACTGTCTGTAGTATATAGTGCCGCGCACACATACCATCAGGACGTTACTGATGGGGTGCGGCTGCGGAGTGATACTGTGTGTATGCAAGCCCGCATCTAGGACGGATCTATGTATCATGGCTGTAGACCTGTTAAGTAATAAAGATACCTCATACAAAGGTCTACGGATACCTTATTACTCTCCATGACCTGCGGTCAGCTATATAGCATAAAGGACTATTACACCGTCTTTCTTGAACAATCCGAAGTGTTGCCAAACGTTTGATTTGTAGGTATTTTTCGGTGCGCTGTGTTTCTCTTTCTCCTCAACTTCCGTGTGGGTTGATAACTGAGACTCTCGGCCTCCGTAGTGGCGAAGCAAATATCAAAGATCGTCTCTGCTGAGCGTTGACAAGATGAGGGGATTTTATATGAATGAATCGGTTTTTTACCGATGCAAATACGCTACGCAATCGATGCATCGCGAGTTCAACCCAAACTGTAGCCGATGTGCACTCTTTCAACCGGTGCACTCGCATCTTGAACGTTTATGCCGGTGCACCGATGCGAATCGGTGAATCTTAACATCTCTAGTACAGGTACAAGAATACCTCCTAGCCTCGGAAAACGAAGAGTGGAACAGGCTAGCAAGTGTGCAGGTGTGCGTCATATGAGATTTTGGAAATTGGTCCGTGCGCAAAGCGTTGTGGGGATTTTAAGTCCGCGGAGTCCACACATGTGCAGCCTCGAAATTTCCCGCAACGAAGTACACCGGGCTCGGTAGAATTCCAAGTATGCTGGACATTGGAACAGTCCTTCGGCGGCATTCGATGACTTGGTATCCTTGAAATAGTGGCTCTGGAGCAGCCTTCCTCGACGTTGAGAAACACCCCGTGACACTTAAAGAGGACATATTGTGCTCATTGTCAGGTTTATATTTGTATTTTTCATAATTTGGTCATAAAATGTCTCTCCTGGAATTTGTCTGATGTCTTTGGTGTCGGCTCTTACCATTAGGAGTTCCCAAATCTCATTGTCTCTCCAGATAGACATTACTTTGGCACTTTTTATATAAATGACCCTCCTTCTTCCCTTTTTCTTCCCATTTCTTGCATGTTTTTAATAGAAACGCCATCAAAACACCCACTTGCTCTCCTTGAATCCTCTAGAGCAGTGTTTCTCAAACTTTTTCATACCAAGGACCACAACTCCACAAATATCAAAAAACACATCGTTTTTCTAGAACAGATTACAAATCGCCTGAAAATTGTACAAACAAGTGGCAACATGTGTGACGAAGGTGTTGCGCTGGGCTATATCCTGCAATCGAAAGTGAAAGTTAACCGCGCTCCATTGCGGAGATATTCCCGCGAGAGTGCGGAAAACTTAAATTTATTTATTTATTTCAAATGTGAAATTGTACCAATATACTCACGGACCACTAGGGGGTGCTCACGGACCACCAGTCCACGCACCATAGACATTGCACAGACTGCAGTCTTGAAAGCTAAATGTCGGGTTAAACCAATTATGACACTTTCTTTCTTTCTTAGCAACAACACCTCTCGATAATATCTATTTCATTTCATGGTTTGAATGCATTTGTGAAAGAGGCTTAAGTCATCTTGAGGAGACGAAGTAAATGTTGTGAAAACCTCAAGAGATACTCCTGCAGAGTTTGCCCAATTTTTTTTCGTCTGTTTTTTGTTGTTTTGTTAATTTCCAGATGTTCACGGGAATTATAGGGATGCGTAGTATTCTGAGTATTCTAGAGAGTTCTAATCTAGGCTTCACCCATCGGAGACCATGGCTAATAACCTTACAACCATTTAACGTGAACGGGGCTCTTAATCCGACTAAGCGAAGTAAGATGTTGAGTACGATGAAAAAAGAAAATGCGCAAATTGTACTACTACGAGAAACGCACCTTAATCCTACTGAACTCGTCCCTCTCTCTCCCTCCCTCTCACCTGTCTGTCTCGCTCACCTGTCTCTCTCTCACCTGTCTCTCCCTCTCTCTCACCTGTCTCTCTCTCTCTCTCTCACCTGTCTCTCTCTCTCACCTGTCTGTCTCTCACCTGTCTGTCTCTCACCTGTCTGTCTCTCACCTGTCCCCTCTCTCTCCCTCCCTCTCACCTGTCTCTCTCTCACCTGTCTGTCTCTCACCTGTCCCTCTCTCTCACCTGTCTATCTCGCTCACCTGTCTCTCTCTCACCTGTCTCTCCCTCTCTCTCACCTGTCCTCTCTCTCTCTCACCTGTCCTCTCTCTCTCACCTCTCTCTCTCTCCCTGTCTGTCTCTCACCTGTCTGTCTCTACCTGGTCCCTCTCTCTCCCTTCCTCTCACCTGTCTCTCTCTCTCACCTGTCTGTCTTTCACCTGTCCCTCTCTCTCTCTCTCTCTCTCTCTCTCTCTCTCTCTCTCTCATCTCTCTCTCTCTCGCATCACCTGTCCTCTCTCTCTCACTGTCTCTCTCTCTCTCTCCTCTCTTTCACCCTGTCTGGCTCTCACCTTTCCTCTCTCTCCTCTCTCCTCTCTCCTCTCCTCTCTCTCTCTCTCTCTCTCTCTCTCACCTGTCTCTCTCTCTCTCTCTCTCTCTCTCTCTCTCTCTCACCTGTCTCTCTCTCTCTCTCTCTCTCTTACCTGTCTCTCTCTCCCTGTCTGTCTCTCACCTGTCTCTCTCTCACCTGTCTCTCTCTCACCTGTCTGTCTCTCACCTGTCTCTCTCTCTCACCTGTCTCTCTCTCTCTTTCTCTTACCTGTCTCTCTCTCCCTGTCTGTCTCTCACCTGTCTCTCTCTCACCTGTCTGTCCCTCACCTGTCTGTCTCTCACCTGTCTCTCTCTCACCTGTCTGTCCCTCACCTGTCTCTCTCTCACCTGTCTGTCCCTCACCTGTCTGTCTCTCACCTGTCTGTCTCTCACCTGTCTCTCTCTCACCTGTCTGTCCCTCACCTGTCTCTCTCTCACCTGTCTCTCTCTCTCACCTGTCTCTCTCTCACCTGTCTGTCCCTCACCTGTCTCTCTCTCACCTGTCTCTCTCTCTCACCTGTCTCTCTCTCACCTGTCTGTCCCTCACCTGTCTGTGCCTCAGCTGTCTCTCTCTCACCTGTCTCTCTCTCACCTGTCTGTCCCTCACCTGTCTGTGCCTCAGCTGTCTCTCTCTCACCTGTCTCTCTCTCACCTGTCTGTCCCTCACCTGTCTGTGCCTCAGCTGTCTCTCTCTCACCTGTCTCTCTCTCACCTGTCTGTCCCTCACCTGTCTGTGCCTCAGCTGTCTCTCTCTCACCTGTCTCTCTCTCTCAACATGAAAAATGTAATTAACTTTGTGGTCTGATTGTGTAGAAAGTCCTGGAGGAAGAACTGGGTCCCGGCTGGAGAGACAAGCTGTCGTCCTTCGAAGACAAACCGTTTGCAGCAGCCTCCATCGGCCAGGTGCATCATGGGGTGTTAAAGGATGGAAGAGAAATCGCCATGAAGATCCAGGTAAACACACACACTCTATCTCTGTCTCCACCTCCACCCTGTCTGCATTGATGTTGTTTTCTGTTCTTACTTCCTCGCAGTACCCCGGAGTGGCCGAGAGTATCCACAGCGACATCAACAACCTGATGTCGGTGCTGAAAATGAGTGTCATCCTGCCTGGAGGTAACTTTCCCTATTTTCATCGTCCTCTCACAGATTCCTCCTGCGGTCGCAATTCTCCTTTTTTACGACAAAACTATTCTTACTACCAGCTACTATTTTCCTTTTGGTTATAACCAGCTTTTGGCTTTGTCCAATGTGTGTGTTTTCACCCGGGTTCACACCTTGTCCTCCTCACTAAGTGAAAGACAGACAGAGAAGAGACAGGAATACTCCAACAAATGTCAGAGATCCTCAAGAGAAGACTTTTTGTTCCTCTTTAAAAAATGTAAAGGAAAGGGGCGTGCATTTAGTAAAATCTGCATTGTCAAACTTTAGCTGTCGAGCGTGGGTTTCACATCCATGAGAATCACCATTAAAGGGGCCGAAGAATACACAGATTCACAACAGGCTCTCTTGAGGCGGGTAGAGTCCCCTGACAACTCCCCTTGCATTCCTCCAGAGTCGGAAAAAGTCTAAGTCAACTTTTGGAAGAACCAGAGAAAAGGGTGAAAATGGATAAATTGTATCCGAAAATAGTGTCTCATACAGGGCCGTGTCTTCCTATGCAGATGCACATGGCCCCCGCGGCCACTAGGGGGCCCCCAAGCTGAAAGTTCAGCCTCAATATATTTGGGGAGAATTAAAATTAGCCGTCTTTATTTGTAGACAGCCGAGCCCCCTCCTGTGTTCGGGGAAGCATTATATGCTTAAAATCAAATGTAGGATATAAACACAACTAAACTGCAATGATAGCAAAGCTGTGGCTTGTGTTTTTGGGGTAATAACATCCAAATCATCGTTGGGCTGTCAGCCAATGAGTGACGGAAGAGGAAACATGTAAATTAAACATTGTTGAGAAAATGCTGCATCTCTTGCATTTATGAAATGGAGGAGCCTTATTGTTTACCTTTTTAATATAATTTTGTATAAGTTTCAATTGCTGGGTTTTTGTGAAATTAGTTTTCCTCTTAAAGTGTAACAGATTGATGCATCTCCACAGATCATCTTAAAGGCTTCGGAATCCCCCCATTGTACCGTACTTTTCGGACTATAAAGCGCACCTGCATATAAGCCGCCGCAGCAGCAGCTAAATTGTCCGTCTGTCTTGCTCTCGTTCTGTCTCTCGGTTCCACTTTTACTTTGGCGCGCTACCTGTCTCACTCTTTTCCGGCCTCCAGCTTTTCCTGCTGGAGCCCGCCCCTTAGAGGTGGCGGGCGCGGACCGGTCCTAGAGCCCATAGTGTTAAAGGTGGTTAATTGTACCTGTAAAATCCATAGATTTAGGAGCTTCCCTAGTGGCCGTTAGCTGGACAAAAAAAATGGGGGAAAAAGTCGCGGCTTATAGTCCGAAAAGTACGGTAGTTAAAAAACTGTAAAAACTAGGGCCCCCAAAAGGCTAGAAACATACAATGTATGAATGAAAGCTGTGTTTATAAGTTAATGCAAGAGATTCACCCAAGTTTATTCCAGAGTAGGGTTAGGCTATATATCGAACATACTGGATGTATCGTAGCTTGATTTGATCATCATAACAGAAACATGGCGATATTTTCCCCAGTGCTTCAGCTGTCCAAGTAATATAACTTCTCCCTTCAGTTTGTTCAGCACAGCATCATGATTGTTGCCTTAGCAGTTTTTTGCTGCTGGCTCTTTATGAAACATAACTTGACTTTAGCTGAAGCACATTTAGCCAGGCTGTCCGTTTGAGGGGTAATTCAATTAGGAAAGGTTTGTGTTTTTATCTGGAACAATTTGCTAATGTTCAAGTCTGACTACAGCATTTTCACTATTACAGATTTGAGCACGTGTCAAACTCGAGGCCCGGGGGCCAAATCAGGCCCTCGGTAGATTTAATTTCGGCCCGCAAGATAATTTCTAATTCCTATTAGATCTGGCCCGCCGGTATATTGCACGCACACCTTCACTCCATCCTGAGGGTCTCCTCCGCTCAGAGCCGGACCCCAAACATTGATGACCTTGCTCCCAAGACGAGACGCCAAGTGTCTGAGCTAGCATCACAGAGCAGCACACTGAGTTCAATGGATGCTTCCTTCTGCACTTTCTCTCACGACAACAGGGCATGTTTGGTTTTCTCTTTGAGGGAAATAGTTTTGTTGAAGCTGTTGTTGGCCTGTGGAGAAATGTGATCATAAGAAATGACTCTGGAAAAGCTCCAGATAGAGCCATGAGAAATGAATGCAACTGATTATTTAATGTTGTTTTTATAGGCAATAATTTAAGCTTTGTTAGTTCCAGGTTTAATATGTGCAATAAGTTCATTTCAATACGTTCTGCTATAAACATTGAACCAGTCCGGCCCTCGACTAGCACCCATTTTTTAACTTTGGCCCACTGTGTGTTTGAGTTTGACCCCCCTGGTTTAGACCATGGGGGGGTGCTATAGATGCAGGTCAACACTAGGTTGTTACTGACTGATTTCCAATCTTGCGTACTTCAGTCAAAAACATTCAACTATTTCTCACCACTGCTCTGATAGCTAATGTTAATATGCACGCACCCTCACCAAAGGGTTAACAGTAGACAACATGACAAATGTGTCCATGCTTTTGCAAACCTCTTTGTTGGGTTCAAAGATGACGGAATCAGGATGTTTTATTTAGTTTTCCCCGCTGAGTTTTGCACTCTGTATTTTTTCCACAGGTCTGTTTGCAGACAACAGCTTGGAGGTTCTTCAGAGGGAGCTGGCATGGGAGTGTGACTACAAGAGAGAAGCAGAGTGTCTCAAGAAGTTCAGGTGGGTTTACGAGGAGTATTGAACCGTAAAGCCTCCCACACTGAACACAACATTAAGACAGAATAGAATAGAAAACGACCACGATGGCTGTAAAGATAGCTGTAAAATAAGAGGTTCACTCCTGCTAAATTTCTGCATATACTGTGTAATGCACTGTGTTTAAAATTGCAGTTAAAAACTGTCAGTCCTGCACAACCCTCCGCATTTTGCACATAGCACATTGTCCACAAAGCTACCTCTCATATCACCACAGCTTTCCACCGTCATACCAATACTGTACATCATTTTATTGTCTTATTCTATATTTCATCTATACTCCATGTAAATATTGCTCCATGTTAACCTACCGTACTTTTCGGACTATAAACCGCGACTTTTTTCCCCATTTTTTTAGTACAGCTAACGGCCACTAGGGGACCTCCTAAATCTATGGATTTTACAGGTACAATTAACCACCTTTAACGCTATGGGCTCTATGACCGGTCCGCGCCCGCCACCTCTAAGCGAAAAGAGTGAGACAGGTAGCGGGCCAAAGTGGAACCGAGAGACAGAACGAGAGCAAGACAGACGGACAATTTAGCTGCTGCTGCGGCTTATATGCAGGTGCGCTTTATAGTCCGAAAAGTACGGTAGTTGGCTATAAATCTGATTCTGATTAAGTATGCTATTACCAGCAGAGTAAGGTTAAATGAAACGCCTTCTCAGCGTCCCGACTGTATCAATCAAGAAGTTAATGGTCTGAGCTGCCGTTAAATTAAAGTAGTTCTTCACGAATGTAAATCAACTTTACATCGTGCACTCAATGGGATTCTTCACACTATTATTTGCGGCGATTAAAATGAATAAAGGTTTCAATAAAGACATCTGCAGGCAGTGTGAGGGAAGCAATTGGAAACAGGTTTTAGAGAGGCACGGTGGAGAGCTGGAGCTTTGATGGCAAACACTGACGGTTTATTTGGAGCTTCGGCCGGAGGATTCACAAGACATGCCACGGGCCACGAGTTGACCACACGGTTGAGATGTCACAATCCATTCTGAAGAATTCGACCCCAGACCCGTGTGTTTAGCTAGTGCTGAGAGAATAATCAACATTGAGCATAACAAGATGGAACCATAACACGTCCTCTATCAGCTGACGCCAACAGGCAGGAACATGGAGGCCAAACGCTGAGAGCACAGCAGCGAGGCTACAGGTGTGCTCCGTCAGGACAGCGTGAACTGATACACTTCACTTGGGCGATACCACAACATCTGGATTTGATCCAATACCGAGTATTTCAGGGCCGGTATCGCCGATAGCGATACTTTTTCAAATGAAAAGTGTCTTATGTACTTTCATGTAGGGGAGAGCTGCATGACATGATTTTTGAGCTGAATGCATCATAAATAGACAGGACAGTTTTTATAGACAAATAAACGTTTTACTTTTGCAAATTTAAAGTGCAAACATGAAAAATAACAATACAAAGCGGCCACAGTAGCGAACTGCCTTCTTGCACACTTCGCAGTTTGCCAAGTTTTCATTAACAGTTGTGAAATAGCTCGGAAGTATCGATATCTTTGGATCGATCCGCCCACCCCTAATTAAGAGCTTTAAGAAATAGTGCAGCGGAAACACGTTATAAAATTACATTTAAAAACAGGAATTGAAAAGCAAAGATAATTAAATAAACCTTAAATATGAATAACATGGGTATAACATACATGAATAAACCTGAATATGACTGTTTGCCTTGTAGTATGCCATTAGATGAAGAATTGCAATGCATTCTGGGGCAGCGGAGTATGTCAAGAAAACTCACTCGTAAAATCTTGCTAATCGAGTGTACGTCCATTATTTCCCTCATACCTTAAATCCACATATTATGCAGTTAAAACTCAAAACATACTATATTTTACGTCATACTAGTATATTTAGTATGTTAGTATACATTTTCAAACACGCACATCTTATTCAAAAATCATGTTGTGACTGGGAGGATTTTTAATTTAGGTTTAACTGTATCTTCAGTACTCCTCGCCCTGAATGATTTGTCCCTAATGTTAGTTTTCCGGGCCCTCTGTCCCTCACAGGTCGATGCTGGAGGGCAACGATCTGTTCCAGGTCCCCGAGGTGGTGGAGGAGCTGTCGGGCCGCAGGGTGCTCGCCATGCAGCTGGTCCAGGGAGTCCCTCTGGACCGCTGCGTGGACCTGGACCAGGACACCAGGAACCAGGTAGGAATAGAACAACAACAAAAAGGCATGTCCAGGACAAATATTATTTACACAGTTAAGAGTAACCTATGATGCAAAATCCTCTTCTTCATGCCTGTACATCAACATGTGTCCCCTCTTCTTCATGTCTCTTCTACATCAACATGTGTCCCCTCTTCTTCAGGTCTCTTCTACATCAACATGTGTCCCCTCTTCTTCATGTCTCTTCTACATCAACATGTGTCCCCTCTTCTTCATGTCTCTTCTACATCAACATGTGTCCCCTCTTCTTCACGTCTCTTCTACATCAACATATGTCCCCTCTTCTTCATGTCTCTTCTACATCAACATGTGTCCCCTCTTCTTCACGTCTCTTCTACATCAACATGTGTCCCCTCTTCTTCATGTCTCTTCTACATCAACATGTGTCCCCTCTTCTTCATGTCTCTTCTACATCAACATGTGTCCCCTCTGTGGAAAGAGACTCTGAAAGTTTCAGGAACAAAGATTCTCTCTCTTTTTGATCCATTTCTATAAAAACCTGTCTGAAAATGAGCTGATCAGATTTTGGCCACTTAATGATGTCATCACGATGTGTTGTCTTGTGTAACCATTAGCCAATCAGCAACCAAGGTAACCCCCCCCCCCCCCCCCCTTATCACCTGAATCTCCTCCTAGAGCACCATTGAGTTCTTTGTAACCAAATGTCTCTCAGAGGGGCGTGGGGAGGGGCTCCTTGTTTTCATCTAAAGTAACAGACAGAGAATCAGCACTTTGGAACCAGGGCTGAAACAGAGGGGATTATGGGTAATGCTGCAAGGTTCTGTATATATCTGAGACCTTTAATATATTGATGAAGAACAGTATAATAGGGGTACTTTAACGTAAGTGAGCAGACCTGAAGTTTACAGTTGCAGCCATTTGCTTTTTGGTTAACACAAACCGTATTTGACCCCTTTTGTTGTCTCTGGTGTAATACAGGTATACAACAAAAATACCCATAAAAACATTAAGTTATTGAGAGCTCTTATTCAACTCAGAGTTTGTCACACAGACTGAAAAAAAGAAAGAAAAACTAGCGATTCTTGACATGCAGCCGCACTTTGAATTTTTTATTTTATTTATTCTACTACTTCAACAATTAGACAGTTTATACATCCGAAAAACAAACACGATGAGTAGAAGTGGGAGGGCAGAAAGTGTATACAGAGGAAGCCCAGCGTTAGTCATCCAGTTGCAGGATCATTTAATTCGGTCTCTGGGCATTTGAGTTAAGATTTATTTAGAAATGACTACAGCAGAATGTTGTTAACGCAGCATAATCAAATATCGTTATTAGGGATGCAGCATGGATCTTACTGATATTAGAGGAACTGATCATTTTTGCATATTTATTCTCACTATCATTTAACGATATATTAAAATGATTATACTGTGTATTTGAGTTGAGGATCTGTACAAAATATATATGTTTTTTTTGGTCTTTAATATACAATTACTAGGCTTGGACATCTCTGCAGCTTCACAACACTTTAACACAAATTGCTCTTCCTGCCTTTTTAATATTGCACTTTAAAAACATGTTGTTAATATTATCCACACTGCATTAAAGTAATTGATAATAATTGGAGCCCCTGTGCAGCCCTAGTTGTTATTGTATTCGGTGGTCTTCACTAAGGCTGTATCACATCAGAAACCCAGGAAAGCTCAACTAACGTTAAAGGGGACCTATCATGCAAAATGCACTTTTGATGTCTTTTATACATGAATGTGTCCCCGGTGTGTCGGGGAACTCACGCAGCGTCAGGAAATAAAACCCTCCCTCTTTTCCTCCGTACCCAAATCTCTAAAACCGGGGAACAACGGAGCTGATCCAGATTTGCGTCCGATATGACGTAACATCTGAAATGTGGACCCACGGCCCAATCAGAAACGTTGCTATCAGAAACAATGCCCGACTGTTTTGGACGTAATATGGTCGGTGTTTACATTAGCATCGCTAACACTCGGAGCTAACCTGTACTGGAGAGCATGTGTGTGAAGAAGCAGGAAGTAGAAAGGAACTCACCTTGTGGTGTAACCGGCAAGAGAGAAAGCCTTTGAGCTCCAGACTGTTTCAGATCCTTGATAATCCATGATATGGCATTTCATCACCGCAGCATTTAGTTTAGACGGTAGCTGCCGGGTCCCGCATGAGCTCAGACCCCTCCTCTTTAAAGCTTTATCCCCAAATCAGCACTTTTGAAACAGGAAGTGAAATAGAGCGATATGAGGCATGGCTAGAATGATCTGTTTGGTATTTTGAGCAAAACACTTCATCGACATGTTTTTTATATCTCTGAGAGACCGATGCTATTGCCTACAAATAGCACGATAGGTGACCTTTAAGTAATAAAAGCTGAATTCCTTTAAACCAACATAACATTTGAGGTCCCTACGTTTATTTATTTGTAATTCGAAGCTTCTATTGAGGCTTTTGAATGACTTAGATGGCCATTATCATAATGGAAACTGAAATGCAAGGGGGAAATGTTGTTATTGTGGTTGTAAACATGTGATTTATGGTGCTGTCAGATTGCTGCTCCAGCGCCTCGGTAATAAAGGTGCAGACTTCCCTTTGTGTGCAGCGAGCGAGCGAGAGAGAGACAGCTTTTTACTGCAGTGGAAATGTTGTTTGGAGCAGAAAAGATGATGAGATTAGAACATGTTGTGGCATTATGACATCTATCTATACCCAAAATAAATTGAATTGTCAGTGTTTTGGATTTATCTGACATGTTTGGATCACACCTGTCTAAAACAATCCTGCACAGCAACCACAGGAATCTTAGACCATAGTCAAAATACTTATATTATTATTGTACCATAATCTTTATCTGTAACTATGCAGACATACCGTGCGTAACCAGATTTAATACCAATGCAAACACAGGAAGAAGCTGTGCAGTTATCACATTTGAACATCAACCTTATGAATTAAGCTCGATACTATTCCATAAAACCCTTAAAATAACCTTAAATTGTGGGAACAGATTAGAGCTAAAACCATATGAAAGATGGTTTATCTGTTTCTCCACCGTGGGCTTTTGTTTAAAGGGGACCTATCATGCAAAATGCACTTTTGATGTATTTTATACATAAATATGTGTCAGAAGTGTCAGAAAATAAAACCCTCTCTCTTTTCCTCCGTACCCACATCTCTAATCTCCAGATTTGCGTCCGATATGACGTAACATCTGAAATGTGGACCCACGGCCCAATCAGAAACGTTGCTATCAGAAACAATGCCCGACTGTTTTCGACGTAATATGGTCGGTGTTTACATTAGCATGGCTAACACTCAGAGCTAACCTGTACTGGAGAGCATGTGTGTGAAGAAGCAGGAAGTAGAAAGGAACTCACCTTGTGGTGTAACCGGCAAGAGAGAAAGCCTTTGAGCTCCATGCTGTTTCAGATCCTTGATAACCCATGATATGGCGTTTCATCACGGCAGCATTTAGTTTAGACGGTAGCTGCCGGGTCCCGCGTGAGCTCAGACCCCTCCTCTTTAAAGCTTTATCCCCAAATCAGCACTTTTGAAACAGGAAGTGAAATAGAGGGATATGAGGCATGGCTAGAATGGGTGATCTGTTTTGGTATTTTGAGCAAAACACTTCATATATATTTGTATATATCTGAGAGACCTATGCTATTGCCTAAAAATAGCATGATAGGTGACCTTTAATTTAAATCTAATTCATAGCTGATCCTAACACTTGTTGGTGAAAGTAAGAAAAGTATTAAATGTGTGAAAGTTACTTTTTTTGCCATATTATAAAACATTTAGCTATGGCGCTTTTCCACTGCAGGGCCTCGCACGGCTTAGTACGGTATGGTTAGGCCTTGGTAGGCCAGGCTCACTGTAAGCTGCGTTTCCATTACGGTTTAATACCTGGGGTAGTAACTATAGTAACGCAGTGTAGGTGGGGCGATCGGCTGTTCGGCGGGCTGAGCGACGCTGCGTAAAACTGCTGTGACGTCGTCTTCAATGCGAACCACAAAACCAAAACATCAGCCGTTAGCTGTTAGCACTCAGAGCTCACAGCTCCTCATATCTGTTCAGAAACTAGACAGAAGTTAAACAAGTACAAACCACAGACTGTCTGTGTCATGGAGAATACAGTCGCTGCTTTATTTATGTCTGTAGGCCGTTGTTGTGAGTGTGGACGGTCGGAGCATATATAGCGTTAGCTTAGCCAAGCTCCATTTAGAAAACACGCATTTTAAAAGGTGTTTCTCTGCCGTCTGTCTGCAGACTTGTCAAAGCATTAATTCATGGTTTTTACTAACCGGTATCAGTGTGTTGTTACTTCGGCATCATTTAGAAACGTGTATTACAATTAAATCACGGTCAAATATGTTCATCTTGTTGTAGTTGGAGCCCCCTAGCCAGCGATTCTCTCTGACCATTGAGCAGTCGAGAGTGTTTACGTCACTAGTTTAGCATATTCAGCCCGGTTGTTGGCCCAGTAAGAACCTCAATTTTGGAGGGCCAGAAAAAAGGTGAAAAAGTAGCCCTGAGCCGGAACTACCCCGAGTGGAAAACCAAAAAAACGTGCTGCAGTGGAAAAGCGCCAAGTTTCATGAACTTTTGATGCAATTCTTTACAATTGATGTAATTTCTAAGAATCATAGACGATAAATCGGCCTATTTTTTGACAAATGTCTTCTTCCTATAGCACGAGTATGATACTGATAATACCCACATGTAACACTCTCCTCTCCTCCTGACTCCAGATCTGTTACAACATCCTGCAGCTGTGTCTCAGGGAGGTGTTTGAGTTCAGGTTCATGCAGACCGATCCAAACTGGGCCAACTTCTTCTACAACGCCGACACCAACAAGGTACTACACTGGGGAAATAATATAAAATGGGATGCCATGTTGACCAGATTTATAAATGCTCTCATGCAGCAGATGAATAACCCTCTCATCTGTCCTGCAGGTTGTTCTGTTGGACTTTGGTGCGTGCAGAGACTACCCAGAATCCTTTGTAGACCACTACATAGAGGTACGATGAATGTTAAATTATAACACACCCACACAACATGATTTATGCAACAGGATTTCTGTGAATAATGAAGCTCTTTGGCTAAACTTGCAGTTTTGCACACATTCCTACTTGCAGCTACTTAACGTCAGCAAACCGGTGCATTAACAAGGAGCTCTTTAAATAAACATGGTTATCGTGTGTGTGTGTGTGTGTGTGTGTGTGTGTGTGTGTGTGTGTGTGTGTGCGCGCGTGTGTGTGTGTGTGTGTGTGTGTGTGTGTGTGCGCGTGTGTGTGTGTGTTTTAAGGTGGTGCACGCAGCGTCAGTGGGCGATCGAGCCACTGTTCTCTCAAAATCGATAGAACTGAAATTCCTGACGGGCTTCGAGGCCAAGGTAAAGTATTTCAGTCTCGCTGCCGTGCTGTGCTCTGTCTTCTCCTCTTCTCTATGCCTCTTCCTGCCTCACTTGACGTGGTTTTTCCCGTCATGCCTGATCATCTTTCTTTCCTACCTTTTCTTTCTGTATTGTTGCTAAAGGTTGTGATTTCAAACCTGTCTTTATTTGGTAAATGTCATGAATTATATTGCTATTGAGTGCTGGGCTGCAGTCGAATAGTCCAAAAATCAGCTCCTATCTCCTATTCCTTGACCTCTGAGTGAAGAGTCACGGGGTTAAGGGATAGTGGATAGGAGAATTCAAAAGGACTTAGGAGAAGAGACTGCGGTACTTTAGAGAATCCGAATGCACTTTCACTATCCGACGTGTTTATGATGCGCCAGCGGACGTCATTGTGTGCGTCTGCTGCTGTGGGGAAACCATGGAAACCACAGTTTTCTATACAGCGGACTACAACATGGATGTTCAATAAGAACGAGGGACTACTGTAAACTCATCTGGAGACTCTGCACCGTGCTCTGATGCTGCTGCTTTGCTTTATGAACGTGGACAACAGAGAAACATATTCTTCAGGACCAAAGCTGGAATTGAAATAAAAAAGGAAAGTGAAACTTATGCTCGTCACCCTCTCCCTCCGGTCCACATTAATACAAATGATCCCAATACGTATGATTGTATGAACTAAAGATCTTAGAATCAATACAGATGTATTTATTATAAACGTTAGTCCTTAACATCTATCACTGTGTATATCACCATTCAAACATCTTTTAAAAGTTGAACAAACTCCACACAGCTCAGTAAAGACTGAAATGTTGACTTTATTTGATAATTTCAGTGAAAACTAACGTTCATATTTCTCTCTTTGATTATAATACTGATGAACGTTCAGAACAAAGCACTTTGGCAATTTACCACATACGTTTTAAAATGCTTAATAAGCACCGTAACTTTCATGATATCATTTCTCCGTCATAATCGGTTGTTTCTGTGAACGGCCGACTGTTGAGTGACGGCAAATGCTGCGGCCGCAAGGGTGGTGAAGTCCATAGGAACTTGGCTTGGCAACTGGAAGGTCACCAGTTCAAGTCCCGGAAAGACCATGTGCTACCGAGGTGTCCCTGAGCAAGGCACCGTTCCCTACACTTCTCCACGGGTGCCGTACATAATGGCAGCCCACTGCTCCTATCACTAGGATGGGTCAAATGCAGGGAAACTGTTTAGTTACATAGTACCTGTACTACGTCATGACAATAAGTTGAATCTTCTTCAATTGTGGGGCAGCACTTTCATATAGGGAGATCCAGTGGTTCCTAAGCTAAAGGAGGTTATAAAGGAAGTTTCAAACCTCCTTCAAAAATTCAAACGGCTCTTATCATGGCGGCCACTGAGGGACTTCCGGGTCATTTCACTCCGTTAGGAAGGTTCCTAAGCTAAACTGACTATTCGACCCTGGTTTTAAGTATTCGTCAAACTCCACTGAGTCATCTACTGTGCTTTTTCTTTCTGTTTTCCTTTTTATATGACATTTGTATCTTAACTTTTTCTCAAAATTCTGACTTTTTCAAAAATTCTCACTTTTTATCAAAATTATCACTTTTTATCAAAATTCTCACTTTTTCTGAATACTTACATTTTGTAATAATCCCTGGTCCCCAGCTTGAGCTTCAACCTCAGGATCCATGTGTTTGTGATCCTCTCCAGAATGGAAGTAGTCATCACATACAGAGCATCAACTAGTTCCTGAGCAGTGTCCTTCACATGCTGATATCCAAGAGAGGGAGTTACAGTCACAAAATAGTTTTTTCAGAAAATCTCAACATTCAGACTTTTTCTAAAAATTCTGACTTTTTCTCAAAATCTCAAAATTCTCACTTTTTATCAAAATCTCAAAATTCTCACTTTTTTCTCATAATTCTCACTTTTTATCAAAATCTCAAAATTCTCACTTTTTATCAAAATTCTCACTTTTTTCTCAAAATCCTCACTTTTTTCTCAAAATCATCACTTTTTATCAAAATTCTCACTTTTTTATCAAAATTCTCACTTTTTCTGAATACTTACATTTTTTAATAATCACTGGTCCCCGGCTTGATCTTCCACCTCAGGATCCATGTATCTGTGATCCTCTCCAGAATGGAAGGAGTCATCACATACAGAGCATCAACTAGTTCCTGAGCAGTGTCCTTCACATGCTGATATCCAAGAGAGGGAGTTACACAGTCACAACATAGTTTTTTCAGAAAATCTCAACATTCAGACTTTTTCTAAAAATTCTGACTTTTTCTCAAAATCTCAAAATTCTCACTTTTTATCAAAATTCTCACTTTTTTCTCAAAAACCTCACTTTTTATCAAAATCTCAAAATTCTCACTCTTTATCAAAATTCTCACTTTTTTATCAAAATCTCAAAATTCTCACTTTTTCTCAAAATTCTCACTTTTTTCTCAAAATCTCAAAATTCTCACTTTTTATCAAAATTCTCACTTTTTCTGAATACTTAACATTTATAATAATCACTGGTCCCCGGCTTGATCTTCCACCTCAGGATCCATGTATCTGTGATCCTCTCCAGAATGGAAGCAGTCATCACATACAGAGCATCAGCTAGTTCCTGAGCAGTGTCCTTCACATGCTGATATCCAAGAGAGGGAGTCACACAGTCACAAGATGGAGGAGTAGAAAGCAGTATTCAATGTTTACTTCAGATTAGCTCCACGTCAGAAATGAGCATGCTTGATGTCTCTCTCCATAGAGGCTGAATCATCATGTTAATCACATAGCTATCACATGCCTCAAACAGTCCTGATGCTCTTCTAGGTCATCACACATCCTGTCATGAACTCAGCTGCAGTTGGGACACCTTTGTTATCATGTGACTGTCATGCTGGAAGAGGACATTAAGTATTTCCCCAACAGGAACACAAAAGAATAATTGTATTCTCTTTGTGCTCTCCTCCAGGCCTTGGAGGAGGCCCACGTGGAGGCGGTGATGATCCTCGGGGAAGCCTTTGCGTCCGTGGAGCCGTTTGACTTTGGGAACCAGAGCACCACGCAGCGCATCCAGAACCTGGTCCCCGTCATGCTGCGCCACCGCCTCACCCCCCCGCCAGAGGAGTCCTACTCCCTCCACCGCAAGATGGCCGGCTCCTTCCTCATCTGCTCCAAGCTGAAGGCACAGATATCCTGCAAAGACATGTTCCTGGACATTTACAACGCCCACAACCAGAGGAGGCTCTCGCAGCAGCAGGAAGCCGCTCGGGCCAGTGTTTAGAGTGCGGAAAGACTGTGTCAGAGAGAGGATGCTAGGAAAGGAAATATGAAACGGAAAATTAGCATTGTGTGTCCTCTAGAATTCTGCAGAATGTCTGACAGAGAGATTTTTTCCTTCAAAATCTCTTTTTCTCCCATACGCCATAATCTTCTCTACCTTTTGTCCTTGAAGACGCTCCATCAGACTAACTTCAGCCTTTGTTGATGTTTCCCATGCTCTGATGAAGGGTGCTTCTCAACCTTTTTAAGTGCTACTCGTCACCGACATCGGTATGAGAACATGTTAAAGACTCAACTCTCGCTACATATATGTCACATGTGTGGAAAATGATGATGGAAGTTGTGCCATAACCAATATATGCTTGAACACAAATGGTTATATAACTAATTAAATATGTTTATTAATTGAAGAATTCCTTTTGAGGTGTTTGTGCGAGTGTTTGATCATATTGGCCCAAAGGTTACATCTGTCTTGTCAAAGCGAGCGCACTAAGTAACACTACTGTAAATGTTACATACGTGTGTGTGCAGCTTCTCATAACAATGTAACTGACTTTCACTCCGTGGTTTACAAAACCTCCATCTTTGAGTCTTAAGCCTTGCTTTTAGCTCAGTGCTTTCTTCTTTCAGAATAACTCCGTTTGCTGCCTGATGACTTCAATTAAAGAGGCCCGATTCTGCTTTTCGGGGTTTTGTAAATGGGGCTAAAATCCCCACACTCCCGAGGCGAAGTCCCGCCCGTCTACTTCCGACCCATGGGACCTTATTTCGGAAAAATTATGGAGTCAATGGAGAGAGAAAACGTATCTTTCGATCCCGTTTGAATTGTGCCACGAATTACACACATGAATGTTTGTCAATCTTAAAAAATAATTTCCACGTCAAAAAAACTGTTGAAATATAAGAATATGAAAAATACGCAACTAGAAAGACTACACATCCCAGAGTCCCGGTCGCGCATGCTGGCTCTTAGGAACCGACTCACTCCCCTTGTGTGTGTGCACAGCTCACAACGTGCCCAGACTTGGAGTGATTTCCACCTCTTTTAATACTTTCTGCCTCGTTCTGAAAGAAAGACGTGAAATGTTTCAACGTGACGGCCGTCTGGGTGTGTGGTGCGAGATGGGAGTTGTAGTTCATTGAGCGGTTTCACACAAAACAAAGTGTTACTTCACAGTTTTACGACACATTTGAATTTTTTTGACTTGCAAAATTATCTTTTAAATTGACAAACATCAGATGGGTAACTCGTGGCACAATTCAAACGGGATCGAAAGATAATCTTTCTCTCTCCATTGACTTCAATGCAGACTTTTTCTGAAATAAGGTCCCGTGGAGCTCCCCGGAAAGGGAGGGACTTCGCCTCTCTCTTGCACTCCATTTTGTTATCACTATTTAATGCCCACGCTTCTATTGGCTAGCGCTCCAACACATTGCACGTGATAGTCTAAGGGGCGGGACATCTCTAAGCTGTGGCCCAATCACAACAGAGTCAGCCACCTAACCAATCAGAGCAGACTGGGCTCTGGTTTCAGACAGAGGGTGAAAACAAAAATAAAGAGCTTTTTGAACATTAAAGGAGAGACACTAAATACTGATATGAACCTGAAAATACGCAGAATAGAGTCCCTTAAACGGTTTCCCTAAATGCGATGACTGGCAGACCATACATGTATGTAATAGAGTCACGGAGAGAAATTGCCTTGCATTATGAAGGTTGAATGACATAAAACTCCACCATGTGAAATGCTGACGGCCTTCTTTTTATTGTATCGACACTTGGCGGAGATGTGTATTGTAAGACAGGACAGTGTGCTATGTGTGGTTTTTTATTAAATAAAAACATATCTATACGTGTCACAAAGAGTTTTACTGGCAGGTGTCAAGAGGCCAAGGATTTCCATCACTCTGTATTGATGTCTCCGTATCAGATTTAGACCTCGTGGTGAGATATTGACCGTGCTTGACCTCCATAAACACGAACACTTCTATTGACTGTCGGGCATCATGATACGATGTGTTTGGCTCAGAAAGATGTGAAACGAGAGAGCGAGTGGTGGCATTGATGGGTCTATGTTTTTCAGGAACTATTTTTGTGTCAAGGCAGCGCTGTCTTCAGTGGAGCTATTATTACAGAGCTGCTCACTTAGTGCGAGTAAAAGTGCTGAGATGTGAGGCTTTCACTGACGTCTGATGGAGGGAGGTGCAGTGTTCATAGACTGAGCATCCAGACCTCTTTCTATCATTGGGCAAACAGACGCCCTCTGCCTCAGTCACACATTTGAAGGGATATTACATATTTTATTCAATGCATAATAATACAAGTACAGAACACTCTATAAACTGTACATACAACACAATTAGTGAATGGAATAAGTACAGGACGTTGGTGTGAATTTAGAGCAGACTATTTCCTGTCACTGATGAGATTTCCTGTTATTTTCAGCAACGTCTAACACAATTCTGTCTGTAATAGGCTTTGTTTTCATTTGGGATTGACTTAAAGGTCCCGTGTCATGGCCATTTCTGCTGATCATAGTTCCATTGTTGAGGTCGACTAGAATAGATTTAAATTGTGCAATTTTCCAAACTCACATTGGTTTCTCAAACAGCATCTCTGTAAAGTGTGTGTGTCTCTGTCCTACACGGCTTGTTGGAGCTCCTGCCCCCCCCCCCCCCTCCTCCCTGTGAGCCCAGTGTGCTCTGATTGGTCGGGACGTTGCGAGGCTCGTTGCTGCAAGGAGCGGACAGGTTTCCGTCTCGGCGATACAGCGAGAACAAGCTAAACTCACCCTGAGCACACACACACACTCACAGCCGAAGTGAAAACAATAAGTGTGGCTTGATATTGAGAAAGAAAAAGGTTTGTAACGCTGTGAGCATGGGTCTGCGGTCCATTTGGGCCAATCCGGTCATTTGCTGTTGATCTGGGTGTTCACACGTCACAGAACCCAGGAAGCAAACAATGGAAAAAGAGAAATCTCCAACGAGGCGTTCTGGGGCAGCATAGACAGAGTAAACCCTCTCCTAAAGAAACCCACTCTCAACCCGTCTGACGTTATAAACTACAGGCCTGTCTCTCTCCTCCCGTTCCTGTCTAAAACACTTGAACGCGCTGTCTTTAAACAACTCTCCTGTTATCTCCATCAGAACAACCTTCTGGATCCGCACCAGTCTGGTTTCAAGGCAGGTCACACCACAGAAAGTGACCTCCTTGCTGTCACTGAGGAACTGCACACGGCTAAAGCAGCCTCCCTCTCCTCTGTCATCATCCTGTTGGACCTGTCTGCTGCATTCGACACGGTGAACCATCAGATCCTCCTTCGCACTCTCCAAGAACTTGGAGTTTCAGGCTCTGCACTTTCCCTCATCACCTCATACCTCAAAGACCGCACCTACAGGGTAACTTGGAGAGGGTCCGGGTCCGACCCCTGTCAATTAACTACAGGGGTCCCTCAGGGCTCTGTTCTTGGTCCCCTCCTCTTCTCCCTGTACACAAACTCGCTCGGATCAGTCATTAGCCTGCATGGTTTTTCATACCACTGCTACGCTGACGACACCCAATTAATCCTGTCCTTTCCCCGCTCAGAGACCCAGGTCGTCGCACGCATCTCTGCTTGTCTAGCTGACATCGCTCAGTGGATGTCCGCTCATCATCTCAAGCTCAACCTTGACAAAACTGAACTGCTTTTCCTTCCGGGAAAAGATTGTCCCACTCTTGACCTGACTATCAACATCGGAACCTCTGTTGTCTCCCCGACCCAGACTGCATGGAATCTGGGTGTGATCCTAGATAACAACCTGTCCTTCACTGCAAACATCGCTGCTACAACCCGCTGCTGCAGATACACGCTTTACAACATCAGGAGGATGCGTCCCCAGCTGACCCAGAAAGCCACGCAGGTTCTGGTCCAGGCTCTCGTCACCTCACGCCTAGACTACTGCACCTTCCTCCTGGCTGGTCTACCTGCATGTGCCATCCGACCTCTGCAGCTCATCCAGAATGCAGCGGCTCGTCTGGTCTTCAACTTCCTAAATGTTCCCACACCACGCCGCTCCCCCGCTCCCTTCACTGGCTTCCAGTAACTGCTAGAATCCACTTCAAGACAATGGTACTTGCGTACCATGCTGCGAATGGATCTGGCCCTTCCTACATCCAGGACATGGTTAAACCGTACACCCCAGCACGTGCACTACGCTCTGCATCAGCCAAACGACTCGCTGCGCAGACTGAAAACTCATCTCTTTCGACTCCACTTCGAGCGATAGAACTATTAACAAAGAACTGCTAACAGAGCACTTATATACTAATAAAGGACTGGCTTATCTATAGCCAGTTGAGCAGCACTTGAAATGATTGGCTCTATGAAACCTGAAGTACTTTATGATTCTGTTTTCTTCAAGGTTGTGTCTTCCTGGTCGAATGTACTTATTGTAAGTCGCTTTGGATAAAAGCGTCAGCTAAATGCAATGTAATGTAAAGTAATGTCTTCTCTGTGTCAGAGTTTTACTCGCTACAGGGTGTATTTTGAGGGTTTGTGACTCTGCAGACCGTTTACATGCAGGAAAACCTTCATAACACACAAGGGGACGGGTGATAACGGGGAAAGCATGACATGGGCCCTTTAACAGGCTTGTTTTTTAGGAGAAATGTTGTGTTTTTCTTCAATTTGATGATTTGCCTTTGTGTTTTACATCTTCTTACTTACCTAATGCTGGGTGAGGTTGTTTGGCAGACAGGGAGGACTGTGAATATAGCAGATGTTATCTTATTCCTACCCTCTGTCTGAAATCAGAGTCCAGTCTGCTGTGATTTTAGCCTTTGCAGACCATTTACATGCACCAAAACCGATATAACACACTGCAGGAAAGGAAACAACCCACACCCCAAAGCAGGCCTCTGTGCAGTCCAGCTGCTGTTCCTGCAGCTCGAACTCTTCCTCAGGCTCACAGTTTGTTCTTCTGCGTTTTGGGAGCCGGCCACGGTCAGTGACGGCAGCACATGTTGAGAGAAGAAGAGACACATTCTTCTTCTTGAAGTTTCACGCAATGGAAAGTTGGAGTCCTTTCTCTGCGTGTAAAGAGCAGCTGGCTGCAGTTTGCTGGAGGAGAACCGGCTCCTTTTGGCACCGCTCTCGCGACTCATAACTCAGCAGTCCCCGTGTTCAAAGACTACCAGGAAGAGTTCATTTAGGAAGGTAAAACAGAGGACACACTCCGGAGCAATGCTGGTGTTTACTTAGCCTTTCATTGTTGTTGGTGAATAAAAGATAAAGTGACCGGAGCCACGCTGTGAACAGAGACAGTCTCTCTGCCCAGAAGGCTTCCACTGTTTATATTACATTATATAACCTGGATTTATTGTGATTGAACTTCACTGTTCGTTTCCTGTTTTCAGCTTTTATGACCACTAGGATTCCCGAAGGATATTAGCCGGTTATAATAACCTTATTGTATGTGATGTTAGTAATGTTTTATTTTATGGCTTTTGAGCTTATATGGTATTGCTGTCACATTTACAAGCAGGGATGTAGCTACCAACTGTTTTTAGAGAACATTTTCCCCAGTTTTTGTAATCTGAGAGTAGTTATAATGTACACAATATTTCTCCTATTATGTTAACCAGATTCTAGTTTATTTATGAATCTACATCATTTAAGATCCCTCTAAGTCAGGGGGGTCAAACTCAAACACACAGTGGCCAAAATAAGAAATTGGGTACTAGTCGAGGGCCGGACTGGTTCAATGTTTATTGCAGAACGTATTGAAATGAACTTATTGCACATATTAAACCTGGAACTAACAAAGCTTAAATTATTGCCTATAAAAACAACATTAAACATTAAATAATCAGTTGCATTCATTTCTCATGGCTCTATCTGCAGCTTTTCCAGAGTCATTTCTTATGAGTACATTTCTCCACAGGCCAACAACAGCTTCAACAAAACTATTCCCCTCGAAGAGAAACCAAACATGCCCTGTTGTCGTGAGAGAAAGTGCAGAAGGAAGCATCCATTGAACTCAGTGTGCTGCTCTGAGATGCTAGCTCAGATACTGGGCGTCTCATCTTGGGAGCAAGGTCATCAATGAATCTTCCACGCAAACCAAAGTTAGCCATAGTGCCACAGGGCTCAGTGCTCGGACCTATTTTGTTCACATTATATATGCTTCCGTTAGGCAATATTATAAGGAATCATTCTGTAAACTTTCATTGTTATGCGGATGATACTCAACTATATTTATCAATCAAGCCTGATGAAATTAATCATCTAAATAAAATTCAAGACTGCCTTAAGGACTTAAAAACGTGGATGACCTTAAACTTTTTGATGTTAAACACGACCAAAACTGAAGTTATTGTACTTGGCCCGAAGAATCTACGAAACAAATTATCTAAAGACATACTAACTATGGATGGCATTAATTTGGCCTCCAGTGAGACTGTAAGGAATCTTGGTGTTATATTTGATCAGGATTTATCCTTTAACGCCCACATAAAATCAATTTCAAGGACCGCCTACTTCCATCTACGTAACATTGCAAAAATCAGGCATATCTTGCCTCAAAACGATGCAGAGAAACTAGTCCATGCATTTGTTACTTCTAGGCTGGATTATTGTAACTCTTTATTATCAGGGAGTACCAAGAAGTCAATCAAGTCGCTTCAGCTGATTCAAAATGCTGCGGCTCGTGTACTAACCAGAGTTAGGAAAAGGGACCACATTACTCCTGTTCTGGCTGCCTTACACTGGCTCCCTATAGAACACAGGAGAGAATTTAAAATTCTTCTTCTCGCCTACAAAGCCCTTACCTTAAAGAACTCATTATACCCTACTGTCCTACTACGGCATTGCGTTCCAAGAATGCAGGGTTGTTGGTTGTTCCTAGAATCTTTAAAAGTACAATGGGAGCCAGAGCCTTTTCTTATCAAGCTCCACATTTGTGGAATCAGCTTCCAGTTTGTGTTCGGGCGGCAGACACCCTATCCGTTTTTAAGAGTGCGCTTAAGACCTTCCTTTTTGATAAAGCTTATAGTTAGGGCTGATTAGATTCAGCCCCTAGTTTTGCTGATATAGGCTTAGTTTGTCGGGGGACATCTTACTTCTTCCTTCTCTCTGTCTATACCCGTGTACACTCATGTTCCGATTAACCCAGCTTCCCCAAATGTCTTTCTTTTTGGTGTCTATATACGCTGGGATTCGGAGCCATGGATGATCCTGCGGTCCTGTGTCCTGGATCGCGAGCGCTGGATCTTGAGTCGTGGCTGTGGTCCTGGATCATAGGTCCTGGATGGATATCCTCGTGGATTCATCTTCCTATTATACACACATGCATTTCCAAACATTTGGACTACCTATGTTGCAAATGTATTATCTTTTCAATTTACACACGGCATCTATTGCACGTCTGTCCGTCCTTGGAGAGGGATCCCTCCTCTGTTGCTCTCCCTGAGGTTTCTCCCATTTTTCCCTTTAAACTGGGTTTTCTTTGGAAGTTTTTCCTTGTACGATGTGAGGGTCTAAGGACAGAGGGTGTCGTATTGTCATACTGATATTCTGTACACACTGTGAAGACCACTGAGACAAATGTAACATTTGTGATATTGGGCTATATAAATAAACATTGATTGATTGATTGATTGAATGTTTGGGCTCAGGCTCTGAGCGGAGGAGACCCTCAGGATGGAGGGAAGGTGTGCGTGCAATATACCGGCGGGCCAGATCTAATAGGAATTAGAAATTATCCTGCGGGCCGAAATTAAATCCACCACGGGCCTGATTTGGCCCCTGGGCCATGAGTTTGACACATGTCCTCTAAGACATGTAACTCATAGTAATAATACGTTGAAGTATAACTGGCTTCAAGAGAAGTTATATTTCCCGGAAAAACGACTCGTACTTACATGTGTTGAACTCATGTTGTTGGTGAAAGCAGAGAATAGTTTGTTTCAGACACATTTGAAAAAAAGCCCTCTTGTGTATAACTGGCAAATAGACACATATGTTTACCAACACAAAATAAGAAAATAATGGGTAAAACACTTTATACTATTGTTGATAGCATGTAAAGGGTTGTGAAAAAATGTCTAAACCAAAATGACCTTAGTCTTCATGTTGGGAAATACCATTGACTTAATATAATTGAACATAAATATATATCCATGACATTTATTCCTTTCACATAAAGTGAGTGTTTTCATTCTGTGCGACTTCCTACTTCTTCTGTGTTACAGCTCGTAGGGAAAGTCATTTTTACTACACAGACATTTTAAATCTTTATGAGCAGAGATACAGTTCTAAGAAACGGGAACGAGCTGCCTGGGGAAATAAGGCTTGCTCTAGTAGATGTATCTTTTAAATCCTATCAAAACCTCACTTTTATAGACAGGCTTTAATGGGAACACTCTCTGCATTTAAAGTTTCTGTCCTAAAAGGTTTCAAGAAATGTGTTATACAAGTAAAGATTAAAAAAAAAGAAGAATATATAATAATAAGAATTGAAAATAATAACTGATGCAGGACTACACTACCAATATGTATTACAAATATCTTTAATTGGCTCCTTCATTAATTGACTATGACATTAAAACCAGAATATCACGGTGAATGGAGAAAAGAAGAATTACATCAGATCAATAACACCTTATTTATCACGGGGGAATTAGGTTGGTGACTTTAGAAACCAAATACAAATACAATGATACAAATAAAATATAGTAGAAATAGGCATATGAGCATCGGATTTAAGAAGATCCAATTACATCATACAACATATTAGGATTAACATAATAAGTAAGGTAACAATGTGCACTTTGTACTATACCATTAAATATGTAAACATGTGAATACTACAATGCATACAGTTGTGTATAAGTATTAGAAAGATAGTAATGATGAATATTGGATTAATGTTCGAAATGCAATAATCCGAAGTATAATATACTGCTTAGTTGAATAATTGCTCACGTTATACAGCTTTAGTTTGGTTGGTATTGTTCAGTTTAATGGTAAAGCGACTTCAGTAACATTTTGAATACAGGACTTGTTTTGTAACAGAGTACTTTTAGATGTTAGATGTTTCTACTTGTACTTAAGTAGCCTAGAGGTTGTGTAATCTCACCATTTTAAACTAACAAAAAATATACTCGCTTAAAATGGTGAGATTACATTTCATATGTCACTTGCTTTTATCCAAAGCGACTAACATACATTCAATACTGTGGGCAATCCGCACAGGAACAATTTGGAGTGAAGTGTCTTGTCCAAGGAAATGTTGACTGCAGCGGGATTCAAACCAGTGCCCCCATGAAGCGAAGATCAGTACACTAACTACTGAGCCACAACCTCCTGCGATGACTTCAGTAACATTTTGGTTTCAGCACTTTTACTCGTAATAGATTACTCTTAGATTTTGTTACTTTGACTTAAAGGTGGGGTAGGTACATTTGAGAAACCGGCTCGAGATCGCTAGAATTTGAAAATACACAACCGGAGAAAATCTGCCACTTCCTCACAGAGCCCCTCCTCCAACACACACGAACGCGCACATGACCAATGAGGGCACGAGATAAGTGTGTGCCCCGATGGAAGGCTGACAGGCAGGTAGGCCATCCAGTTATTTTAGCGGCCCGGCTAAACGGATTGGTTGTACTTTTTACAGTATTTCTGCTTCTACAGATTACATTTTGTTATGGATTTGTTGTCAAAGCACTTCAGATATTCATTGCTGTCGGGATGTTAAGAGCATTCCATGGAATATAACAAAAAGTGTATCTCGAGCCGGTTTCTCAAACGTACCTACCCCACCTTTAAGTACAGGTTCAGACTAGTATATTTTTCCACCACTGGCTGCAACTTTCCACCAGCAGAATGAATTCCCCTGCCTATAAGTCTGCAATAACTTACCATACTTAATTATAAATGACGACCACAGCAGCTTTAACCCCACACGGGGGCGCAGTGGAGCTCCTGAAGGAGAACTGCTCTTCCTTCTCTCTGAAAACATCAATGGGAATAGTGGATTTGCATGTCAGGCTGTCTGCCCCAATGGGCGCTCTGAAGGCTGGGTTAGCGGGTGGAGCCGGGGAAGCAGCCCAGTTTATACACAGTCAACAACCAAAGCACCCGAGAGTACTACAGACACACCAAATCCTCCGAAACCTCCCTTAACAATCGCTGTTTGTGCATCTTTTTTTAATTTTCTGTAGTGTGAGTGCATGTGTGTATGTGGGCACCGAGCAGGTTTCCTTCGCGGCTCCACATCGCCTCGCTTCCACAGTGCGGATAAAGAAGATTTTTGGGGTGAAATTACCAATTACACCTTATTCTCGTGAAGGGCATACTACATTTGTGCTGGATTTACCCAGAGGAGGAGCGGGGAGCAGATCATCCGTCGTTCTCTTGGGTGAGTTCACGGTCCATTCCTGTTTACTGACACTTCCAGGGTTTTAATGTGGACCATCAATGTCTTTATAATGAATAAATCCACCAGCAAGAAGTCTGCGATCCATCCTGAAAACCCATTAAATCCTGCATGTGAGAGTTACGGGGTAATTATACTCTAATGGAAAGAAACTGCAACGCTTTTAGGGAAATGGTCACTCGCCAATGGGCCCATATGCGTGAAATGAATGAAATGTGGCAGCTCCAGCCTCTGATAGCGGGTTACATGCCTAATCCAGCCATAACCAAGGAGAAACAAGTATCCTAATAGGACTACACAACTACCAGAGTCTTAATGTGCATATTATCTAAGGGATATTCAAATGGTGCCATATTAGATTAAAAAAGCTGTAACTTTATAGGCCTGGTATGCATTATAGCTCTTTATTATGACCGATTATTGTCAGAAAATGTGGTTATTACGTCACTATTGGCGTGGGAATGTGATTTAGATTGAGCTGTGAAGACTCACGTTGATTCTTGGGTAATTTAGTGCTTCGTAGGTTTGCAGTGTTTCTCTGTATTTTCTCCAGGACAGCGTGGTCACCGCTAAAAACGCGCCTTGAGTTTGAATATTTAAAACCATAATAATTCTCCCTGAGTGCAGGATCCACCCTGCCTCAGTTGCATCATGTTGCATGGTTTTATTGATGTTTAGGGTGTGTTTGCATCTTTTTAAAGTTATTCAGGGCTTATTCTGTGTTGCAAAAAAAGTGCTGCAGTTTACTGTGAGGAGAATCATTGAACATGAGAGCAACACACACGCTATAATACACTCACTCCCTTTGCACACTTGGCACACGTGCCTTGGTACTATATAGGCCCAGTAAATGCATGTGGCTCTATTGTCTGTGGAGCTCCATCTGTGCCATGACATGGCATTCCTGAGAGAGAGAGAGAGAGAGAGAGAGAGAGAGAGAGGAGAGAGAGAGAGAGAGAGAGAGAGAGAGAGAGAGAGAGAGAGAGAGAGAGAGAGAGAGAGAGAGAGAGAGAGAGAGAGAGAGAGAGAGAGCCGGACCACCTGCATAGTCAGCTCCTGGGCCGAACGGGTTTAGTCTAAACGCTGGAGCCAAAAGGCGGTTACATTTGGCCGGGATATTGAACTAGATTATGCAAGCTTTGGGCTACAACTGGGGCTGTAGTGTAGGCAAGACTTGGTGAAGGGACTGGGGCTAATGCGAGGCTACAGCTGGGGCTAGTGAATAGAAGGCTAGGTTTCGTTTTGAGGGGAGGCTAGAGAAGACTAGTCGGTGGTCGGGCTACATTGCCTAGGAAAAGTTCAGGTTTGGTCCAAAGCTGGAGGAAAGCTAAGGTTGGTCTAAGGCTGTGACTAAAAGAAGATTATTGGTGCGAAATGAGCCCGATATTTGGTCTTGAGCTAGCTGAAGGCTAAGTTCGATCCAGAAATGTGATTAGAGTGAAGCTAAGTTGGTCTGGATGAAGATGAAGGCTAGCTTTGGGACATATGGGGTGTAATGATGTCATGATGACGATGGCTAATAAATAGGGTTAGACGAAAGTTAAGTGCAGTCTGGAAGTAAGGCTGGAGGAAGGCTCAGTTTGGCCTGAATATTAGGCCAGATGAAGGCTTACTTCGGTCCAGAACTGGGTCTAGTGTATGGAAGGCTATATTTGGTACGGAAATAAGGCTCGAGGTAGGCTCAGTTGGGTCTAGAACTGGGGCTAGAGCGAAGCGTAATTTTGTCCAGAACTGGGGCAAAAGAAAGCCTAATAATTTGGTCTGGAAACTAGAGTATAGGCAGGCAAAGTGTGTTCAAGAACTGGCGCATGAGAAAAGGCTAAACTTGGCCTGTAAATAAGGCTATCGAGAAAGGCTAAGTTTGGTCCAGAACTGGGGCTGGAGGGAGATCGGATTGGTCTCCAGCGGGTAATGAAGAAAGATTTGAAGTCCAAACCAGGGCGCTGCCGGACGTTAATTGGCTCTGATGAAGCTAATCACTGTTTCAGCTCAGTGATCAGAACTAGAACACACACACACACACACACACACACACACACACACACATACACACACACACACACACACACACACACACACACACACACACACACACACACACACACACACACACACACACACACACACACACACACACACACACACACACACACACTCCATTTCCCCTCTCCCACTGCTCTGATTGCTGCATTAGGACTTGGCTGTCTTTTGTTGTCCGCACGCACAAAAGGGGGAGGGTCGGCTCAGCTGAGACCACAATACAGCGGGGATCGAAGGTCATCCAGCGGGCCAATCAGGGGCCTGTCTGGGTCGGCTGGTGGAGGAGGTAGGGCGTCTCCCCGCCTTTGTGCCGGTCAGGGTGGGTCCGCTGAACAAGAGGCTCCACTTCCAGCCTGCCAAGCTTCCTCAGAGCCAGACACACTTTGTTATAGACTGCAGGTCAGGGGCTTGTCCAGTTTACAGGAAGTCCCTTATTGATTTATGACTGGGCTTCTGGTTTGCCTCGTGAAAAACTGGAGTTGCGGGAGAATCAGAATTATTTTATTCGTCCGACAAATGCATTTTATTTGTATAGTGCCTTTCAAGAACTCAAAAAAAAGCATAAAAACAACACATTACAAAGCTGTAAATTAACATTGTAGCAAAGATAGAGACGGAGAAAACAGAACACTATTATATTAAAGGCATGCACATAGTATAAGTACAACCTGAGTAAATCTACTTAGTTACATTACACCACTGGGTACATTTTACGTGATGTCTGATGGACGATTTGGGGATTCACAGTGTTCAATTGTTACTATGCATAGGGCTGAACGATTCATCGATTTTAAATGATGCGATTATCAAACCGCAAAGCCTGCCATTTTATTTTAAACCGCATATTTTTCTTTCATCCACACCAATCAGAAGTGCTGTGCTCCACATGTACCAGCCATTGTTAACCAATCAGAAGTGGCCCATGATAGAAGGTGACAGATTGATCCAATCACCTGCCAAGTATTCTTGAAAGTGCCTGCCCTTTCCAAATGGCTTCCAATGGAGCTTCAGATGCTTTGGTGAACCATCTGAGTCAGGTTAGCAATGCTCCATCACGTGTTTCTATTACAGGGCGAGTCTTCAACTGAAGCTTGACTTTAAAGCAACCCAACGGAAGTGTCATGTAAGTTTAGTTCTTTCACTCGTAGCTATAGACGGGAGCACGTTGATGCGACCTTCCTAGCCGGAGATATGGCCGCATTTTACAATAAACTTCCGTTGGGTCGCTTAAAAACAAAATCGCAAATCGAATCGCAATATCTGTCAGAAAAATCGCAATTACATTATTTCCCCAAATCGTGCAGCCCTAGCTGTGCAGTTGTAAAATGTGCGTGGGTGCTAATGAATGAAACAAAACCCCTCCAGCTAAACCCTTAATTTGACTACAGTATGCTATTTCTGGTGATGGTATTAATTAAAGGACTCGACTACGGTATTGTCTGTTAAAGCACTTAAAAGATGTTGAAGACAGGAAGCATGGCAAAGGAGGTGAGTGGCGGGAAGAGGAAGTGCTTTAGAGACATGGGGGTGCTGAGGACGAGAGATAAAGAGAAAGAGAATACGACAGAAACGGAGAGAGGCAGAGTGAGGCTGGAGAAGCACAGAAGGGAGAGGAAATGAAAGAGTGAGAATTAGCCGACAGGGACGCGTTCAAAACCATCCGTTCCCCGTTCACCGTCTTTAGATGGTGGGAGAAACTCCTCAGCCTATGAGATGTGATCATGTCAATGTGGAGACACAGAAGGTGGACTTGTCTTCTAAAATGTACGTCGTCATCCTCCCTCTCACTTTCTCTCTTTCACACACACACACACACACACACACACACACGCACGCACACGCACACGCACACGCACACGCACACGCACACACACACTTCCAGCTCTGTCTGATGCCTATAAGTGCTTTCAGTATATGCTGAGTGGAGTTATCTGATTTCTGCAGGCCAGTGAAACGCAACCGCTCCCTCACATCGTTCCATTACAGCGCACGATGATGGCGCGCTCACGGTGCGAACACTCGGGCCTATTGTCCCCTCTTCATGTGTGTTATCGTGTGCATTGGATGTGCTTTTATTGCCATGCATTATGTTGTTCTGGATTGATAACTGTTCTGTCTGATGGACTCATGTGTGAAGGCAGCGGTTTGTGTGTGTGTGTGTGTGTGTGTGTGTGTGTGTGTGTGGTCTCGCATTACTATACTTGTGGGGACCTACATCTGTTTACAAAGTCACGTGTGGGGTCTCGCCGCCCTTATGGGGACATAATGGAGGTCCCCATAAGGGGCATCATTAATTTTAGGGTGAAGACTTGGTTAAGGTTAGGATAAGTCTCCAGGAAATGCATGTAAATCAATATAATGTCCCCTGAAGTGATTTATACATGGTATATGTGTGTGTGTGTGTGTGTGTGTGTGTGTGTGTGTCTGTGTGTGTGTGTGTGTGTGTGTGTGGACTAGCATTACTATACTTGTGGGGACCTACATCTGTTTACATAGTCACGTGTGGGGACTCGCCTCCCTCATGGGGACATAATGGAGGTCCCCATGAGGGAATCATTAATTTTAGGGTGAAGACTTGGTTAGGGTGTGTGTGTGTGTGTGTGTGTGGTGTGTGTGTGTGTGTGTGTGTGTGTGTGTGTGTGTGTGTGTGTGTGTGTGTGTGTGTGTGTGTGTGTGTGTGTGTGTGTGTGTGTGTGTGTGTGTGTGTGTGTGTGTGTGTGTGTGTGTGTGTGTGTGTGAGAGAGTCTGTTTCCCAGCTATCAGCAGTTTATTTCTTTGCTTCAGTCACATTTTTCTCTGCAGATAACAAGGAAAGTGGAAATGGGTCTTTTCTCTACGCTCATCCCAACTTATAACCGTCACGTTGCGTTGCGTGTTTCAGTCTCGTTGCGTGTTTCAGTCTCTTTGCTCTCTTGGTTTATTTGCTGGCGCTGACCTATTTCAGGCTGTTTAGCAGTTCCCGCTCTCATGCAACAGCTCCGAGAGGATCGCAGTGCAGAAAACAATCCTCGGAAACACCACAGTCCTCCCGCAGGGCCTGATTGGATCTATATGCAACTGCTTGAATAGTTTTCACGTGGTGTATCCCGAATGACCCTGAAGCTGTGAGTGTCCAACACATGATCTCCTCTTGCAGTGTGAACACATGCGGCCGTGGCAAGATTTCTACTAAAAGCTTTCAATGCAGAGGATGTTTAAAGAGGCCCTATGGTGCTTTGGGGTTCTACCCTTCCTGTAGTGTGATATAGGTTGTTGTGCATTTAAATGGCAGAAAATGACATAATTGCCAAATAAGTACTGATCTCTTCCCTCCATGACTCCAATGTTAGCGTTTAAGACCAGATGAATATATGGTGGGATAAAGGAACAGTATGACACTTGGGAAAATGTGCTGAGCTTAGCATAAAGACTGAATCGGTTCAATTGTAATTCTGAATGTTGGTAGAGATAATCGCAATCGTAGCATCCCTATTCCTACAACTGTTATAAGTCATTACATTTAGCGGCTTGACTGTTTGTCAGGATTCATGACAAAGTGCGCATGGGCTCTCCCTGGATTATAGTAAAGCGTGGTTGCATAATCAGGATCCTCCATCTGATCTACACGTGGAGGTGAATGAGCCCAGATGGCCCGTCTGCCCTGCTGTGCATCACGGGAACCGCTGCTGGCTTCTAATCGTGTGTTATTTACAGAACCTACATCACACGTACGACGACTTTCCACTCCTCTGGAAGGATTCAAAGCCTGTGTGTGCGGCTGGGCTTTGGCATGGGAACCTGCACAACTCTGCACTATTTCAGAGTAAGCAGAGAGAGAGAGAGAGAGAGAGAGAGAGAGAGAGAGAGAGAGAGAGAGAGAGAGGAGAGAGAGAGAGAGAGAGAGAGAGAGAGAGAGGAGAGAGAGAGAGAGAGAGAGAGGAGAGCAGACGAGAGAGAGAGAGAGAGAGAGAGAGAGAGAGAGAGAGAGAGAGAGGAGGAGAGAGGAGAGAGAGAGAGAGAGAGAGAGAGAGAGAGAGAGAGAGAGAGAGAGAGCAAACAACGGTTTATGGCATCTGTGTGGTGTGTGTTCTGTCTGCGACACAAGATTGATAATATGGAGGACATGTATAGGTGTGTGTGTGTGTGTGTGTGTGTGTGTGTGTGAAAAAGAGACAGAGTGAGGGGGCATGTTTGAGTTTTTGTGGGAAAGCATCAACAAGGTACCTCCGGCTGAAAAATCATGAGTCATGCCTCTATTTTTATTTTGGTGTATGCTGTAAAAGTGTGTGTGTTTGTGTGTGTGTGTGTGTGAATGATGTAATGTGCAAGTAAATGTGTTGCTGCTTACACACTGGTGGGTGCAAGGCAAAACATGACAGGGTGTGGCAAAATAAAAGGTCAAGGAACATGACTGTAAATCAGAACTGCTTGGAAAGTCTGACATGAAGGAAATGATGCTTATTTGACACAATAGAGACCCTTTAAATCTCAAACTCAAATCCGACCCCTGACTTCATTTCCTGTGGCCCCACAAGAGCTTGCAAAGAATATAATATAGTTTATTATACGGTTACATGCCACTTTACAGAAGCAGGTTGCCCATAAACTACATGTCCCACAATGCATCTCGTTTTGTGACATGCGCACTGAAGAGACTTGTAATTATTTGCCCTGGACTTCTGCTTTCAATTACTAAGTTATTATCCTATCCGATAATAATCCAATTCAGAGGCAATCATGTAATATAATACATTATTTTATATATATATATATCAGGGTTTCCGCTAGGATTTTTTTCTCGCCGGTCAAATGTCCGGGCAGAATTTATTTTACCGGACAAATTTGAAACTTACCGGTCATGTTTCAATAATAATAATAAGAGTTGTGTAGCAGAGTTTCCGTTAGCAGGTAATTACCGGACTATGAGCAGATATGCTGATGTTTAAAACTCAGTTCACGGGCTCATTTTTATATTGCTTCAGTTTATAATCGTAACAGATCGAAAAATTCAGTAAATTATTCCACAAACAACATAATTATTACATTCAAACAAACTACTTGTAGTAGATAACGTACATTATTCAAAAGTTTAAATTAACTTTGAATAATAACACGGGAGAAACGGATCCTCTCTTTTCCCCTCTCCCTCCCTCTCTCTCCTGACAGCCCGTCAGTTTCTCATGCAGCTCCTGCAGCTCGCTAAACAGAGGGCGGGGCTTCAGGTGATTCTGCAGAGCTGCGTGTCTCGGTCAGACTCAGCAGCTGATCTGATCTCTCTCTCGTCCGGTTACACTTCACTCGCGTTTATGTCCATATCGATCAGATCCAGCTCTCCTGATCGGCCTCTATAGAGAGCACCGATCAAACTATTAAGAGTGAATATCGGCCGATAATGACCGGCGGCCGATCGATCGGAGCCTCCCTAATTATTACCAGACATTTTGAATTTTGAATTTACCGGTTTTTAATAAATTGTACCAGCTAAAAACCGGTAATTACCGGCTAACGGAAACCCTGATATATATATATATATATATATATTATATAGTTACAACCGGCCCTTTGAGTGCAACCTTTATGGGAATGTGGCCCGCGATGAAATTGAGTTTGACACGCTGCATGCTTTAAATTCTTTAACATGTACTGTAGTTATCAAACCTTTAAATAGTCTTTGATGACTAAAAACTGGTGCCTTAAAATAAGCCTTAAAACCGCTATAATAATCAGGCTCGAGTACATTAAGTCGCGCTATACATTGACACCCTTAGCTAACAGTTCAATCAAAGCAAACGTTCACTATCCTTTTCGTCCAGCCATGAAACAGTTGTAGCTTGTGGCTCTAATGTGATCATGAACAAAATCCTATCACGGTCAAATAAGACAATATTGCAGGACATCAGTTATTGCTTCCCCTTTTCTCCCAAGACATGAATGCAATATACTTGTAGTTTAATCCTCCATAGATTTCGTGTTAGTTAATATTGAATTCCTTGCTTGAATCCATCACTGATGCCAGAGTCAACAAGATGTTTGTTTTGAGACTCCTACAGGTGTGTACGATAATCCTGACTCCAGCTGTTATATAATAATGACAGCTTGTGAGCAGCATGTGTTGTTTCTGTTTCTCCTCCTGCGGCAGTTCAGCGTTCTTGTTCAGACGTAGAAGTGATGTCGCGGCGAATGTCTCGGTTTATAAAACATTTGTGTGTTTACCGGTGCGATGACTCATGGTTGCTATCGTGAGGCGCTCTGATAGCAACAGGAGAAACATCTGACTCCACGTGGCTGTTCCCCTCTTTCTGCCGCACTCATAAATCTATATCCCTCTTTTCATTATTACTATGATTACTATCTTTCCCATAAGTCCATTTGTTCTGTGTCAGGATATTTAAAGGTCCCGTGTCATGGCCATCTCTACTGATCATAGTTCCATCGTTGAGGTCGACTAGAATAGATTTAAATTGTGTAATTTTCCAAACTCACATTGGTTTCTCACAGCATCTCTGTAAAGTGTGTGTATTCACTCTCTGTCCTAAACGGCTCCTGCCCCTCCCCCTCCCTATGAGCCCACTGTGCTCTGATTGGTCGGGACGTTGCGAGGCTCGTTGCTGCGAGGAGCAGACAGGTTTCCGGGTCGGCGATACAGCGAGAACAAGCGAAACTCATCCTGAGCACACACACACTCACAGCCGAAGTGAAAACAATAAGTGTGGCTTGATATTGAGAAAGAAGAAGGTTGATAACGCTGTGAGAACGGGTCTGCGGGGAGCATTCCTCCGTGATCCCAACGTAGTAGCCCGAAAAAACAAAAAAAACAACAATGAATACTTACAGGTTGTGTACCCGAATCTCCCGCTGGTCCAAACAAAGTGACAAAGCGACCTTGGGTCCCTTGAAAGGCGCTATAGAAATATCAGTTATTATTATTATTATTATTAAAGTAGGAACAGCATCGTTCTTCAGTGCCCTACGCTGTACATATCCGGCATGAATCGCTGAAAGGTTTGTGAAGCTTTGTTTCGTGAAATGCTGGCAGAGGGTGCGGCCATAGCTCTGGGCGTGGCTACTGGGTATCCCTACGTAGCGATACCCAGGAAGTAAACAATGGAAAACGAGAAATCTCCAGCGAGGCGTTCTGGGGCAGCATAGCAGGTATTTTCTGTGTTAGAGTTTTACTCGCTACAGGGTGCACTTTGAGGGTTTGTGACTCTGCAGACGGTTTACTTGGAGGAAAACCTTCGGAACACACAAGGGGACGGGTAATAACCGGAAAAGCATGACATGGGACCTTTAATTTAATATGATATACAACTGAAAAGCCTGGAGCATTTCTTTATTTGGTACATCTTTTTTATATGTGTATCTCTGCAAAAACATTTTGTCTTTTTTTGTTATTATTTTTTTTCTTGATCTTTTCCCTAAATCATGTTTTTGATAACATTTCAGAAGTTGTCAAATAAAGGTATTTTCAGTCCAAAAACTCAAATATGTTTCCTTTTAATATGAAATATTTCACAGAAAATCTGAACATGTCCGTGTTTCATAAGTTAAAACAATCTCAACGCCTTTAAGTCCAATGAAAGTCAAATAAACAATTTTTAAGCTGAATTTTCTGCAGTTTCTTGCATGAATATTTGTTTAATTATGAATCAAATTCCCCCCCCCCCCGTCCATCTAGCATTACATTACATTGCATTTAGCTGACGCTTTTATCCAAAGCGACTTACAATAAGTGCGACCAGGAAGACACAACCTTGAAGAAAACAGAATCATATAAGAACATCAGGTTTCATAGAGCCAGAACATTTCAAGTGCTACTCAACTGGCTGTAGATAAGCCAGTCCTTTGTTAGTATATAAGTGCTTTGTTAGCAGTTCTTTGTTAGTAATTGGTTGCAGCATAGTTCATCTATTTTCCTTCCACATATGCCCCCTTTCTTTAGATCTGCAGTACTCTACAACCTTGAATAAACCTTTTATATAGATTTCCTTTATCCCCCCCATCACTACTAGACCTCCCTCTATATATTCCAGCTGTGCACCAGATGTGGGCCTTTCCTGCAGCTGTTGGCATCGTGATCACGGAGAAGAGACGGCTGAGGGGGAAATGACCCCTACGTAGTAATCCTGCAGCACACGTGAGAAGGATAAATATATGAAACATTGCAGGAAGTAGGAAGGAAATGCATAAAAAAACAGTCCACATCTATGAATAGCCAGGAACACGGAATGTACAGTATCCTGCCATGCAGTTGGAAATAAACACTTTAGAGAGTACCATGGACTGTTAATCCCTTTATTATAATTGTAGTGATGCAACAGAAGATACAAATGCCAGTACGCAGTGTAAGGCAGAGATGGGGTCGTTACTCAAAAAAAGTAATATATTACTCTCTACATAAAGTTACTTTACTCGTTACTCGCAGGGCCGCCCCGTCCCTACAGGCAGATCACGCAGACTGCGGAGGGTGCTTCATCTGGAGCGCAAATGCGGCGCACCTACAGTGTAAGCGTTCCACAGTTTTCGCTGCTGCGAGGCACCACTAGCAATCCCCCCCCCCCCCCCCCCCCTGTCGACGCTCGTTTGCTGTTTACTCGTTACTTTACTCTGGTGTAAGGTCACTGCTGAGTAGCACAGACAGACTTTACCCTAAGTCTTTGTTATGACATAAAGGGTTTGCATTCATTATAAAACATTAAAGAGATGCAGGAATATGCAACAACCCAGGAAGAGAGCAAGGTTTTTGTTTAATTTGAGATAGAGAAGAAGGACTGTCAGAAAGCAGGCTGAGTCGTGAGTGGTGACCAAAATAGATGAAAATGTCGAGAAGCAAAGAAGGTGAAAATAAGTTTAGCTGGTGAGTGAAAACATTTCTCCCAAATGCCACCTTTCAAAAACTAAAAATAAGATCATTGCTGTTAGATATGTTTCACAATGGACCCTGTGTTCCTCTCTCTCTCTCTCTCTCTCTCTCTCTCTCTCTCTCTCTCTCTCTCTCTCTCTCTCTCTCTCTCTCTCTCTCTCTCTCTCTCTCAAAGCTATGTGGCATTTTCAAAACAACTCTTTCTCACTTTATATGAGAAAAATTATACCACTCTCATGTGTGTCACTAAAAATGAAGCTAGCCGTCGGTTAGCTTAGCAAGCAAACACAGCTAGCCTGGCTCTGTAAAGAAAAAAACGTCCTAAAAAGACCCGTAAAGCTTGCTTATTAACACCTTACATTTGATTTTGTACCCGAACAAAAACGTAAAACCATTAAATTGTTGACAATAGGCCAGCAGTTTCCCCTTCTTTTTTGTGCGTATCTAATGCTAACAAGAGGCTAGCAGTTTCCCCTTCTTTTTGTTTGCGAAGCTAATGCTAACTGTCTATTCCTTTGATGAAGTTTCCAACGTTCCCACAAGTATTTTGTTTTTCTTTTCAAAGTAATACAACAGAAAATCATAGTAGCATATATGGGACATAACATAAAAAATGAAGCTAGCAGTCGGTTAGCTTAGCAAGCAAACACAGCTAGCCTGGCTTTGTAAAGAAAAATACGTCCTAAAAAGACCCGTAAAGCTTGCTTATTAACAACTTACATTTGATTTTGTATCCGAACAAAAACAAAAACGTAAAACCATTACATTGTTGACAACAGGCCAGCAGTTTCCCCTACTTTTTTGTGCGTATCTAATGCTAACCGACATCTCTTCACCTGCACTAGTGGCCGTATCAAAGCCGTGATTGGTCAGATGTTGATTCATTGCAAGGTGTCGGGTTACAGACGTGCTCCCCTTGTCACCTCTCACTCTTGCGGGGGGTGCGCGGAGAACTGAGCACAGCAGCTGAGGCCCTCTGGGCGGGGCCCCCTGCGCAAGGCGGGGCCCCCTGATTGGCCTGTACGGAGGGGCGGCCCTGAGTTTCCCCTTCTTTTGTGTGCGTAATGCTAACTGTCTATTCCTTTTGATAAAGTTTCCAACATTGCCACAAATATTTGGCATTTATTTTCAAAGTTATACAACAGAAAATCATAGTAGCATATGGGACATAACAATAACCATTTAAAGTAAATCAAAATATATTGTCGTAGGCGGCAAAACACTTGATAGCCTACAAATGGTTATTTGCAGGGAAATATGTGGAAAAAGCTAGTACAGAGTCTGCTTCAATAAATGTCTCATGGAAAAGGGAATATATTGATATTTACGACATTTTAACAAGGAAGAACGAGTCTAGTAGGGAATCAAATTATCATCAGACATTGGTTTTTCACAAGCCAGCAGCTATTCGCGGGGGTAGATGGATGAGGCCGAGAGGAGAGAGGTGAGGAGACGGACAGAGAGGGGGAGAAGAGGAGGGAGGAAGAGGGAGGAAGAGGTGTCTTGTTTCTCAGTGGAGCTGCCATGAAATGCCACCGTGAAAAAAGGGCATGGTTGATAATGTTAGCATTTCGAGTCGCCTTTGCTCAGGGAGAACCACTTCTTCAAAAGGGCAACTTTTTGATTGATTGTAGGTGATAACAGCAGAAACATATTGGACAACATTCCAACCCAGTCTCACAGCATTTCGTGTTATAGTCACGAAATTAATCTATTGATTCGTGTTCACCAACACGATTTCGCCATTTTTATTGTGTCACACAGAACGATTTTAGAAGCAATGTATTTCTATTGGTAGTGTGTTTCGTGCCTGCACCAAATAATAACAAATTAGAAGGAAAAAGAGATTTAAAAAATACAGATTTCAGTATTCTGAGGCTCCGAGCCATTTATTTTCCTCACGGATGGCAAAAAAAACTCAGACATTATACAATTTAAAATAAAAGGGATAGGGTTAGGCTTAGGGTAAGATATTGAGTAAGAAAATGTTTTTATGAACCACACAGCTTCTGGTCTTCCAAGACCCGACCGGACAAAAAGACGTGGTGCAGGCACGAAACATACTATAGAAATACATTGCTTTTAAAATTGTTCTGTGTGACACGAAAAAAATACAAAAATCGTGTTGGTGAACACGAATCAATAGATTAAATTAATTTCGTGACTATTACACGAAATGCCGTGAGACTGGGTTGAACATTCAGCTAGCTTATTTCAAATTCCTCCCAGTCCTCGGTTCTTAAAAAGCTCCCCTTTTATCTTTCCCTGTCCTCACCCTTTCCTCTCAAAAACATCCACTTTCTCCATCTATCTCACTTCCCCTCCTTCTCTCTGTCAGCCTCTCCCGGTCAGGGGAAGTCGGCTCGCTCTCCGAGGAACAGACTAGTCTTTGTCCGCCTTTCACTGTAAGAGAGGACGAGGAACTCGGTCCACCCAGTATAAGCCCAGTAAGCCCAGTGAGCCCAGTAAGCCCAGTAGGGATTCAGGGTTTTTCTGTGTCCAGCCAGCCACCCAGAACGCCTGTAAATCCGCCAGCCTCTCAAGCCAAGGCCTCCGTCTCTATAGCTGTGGTCTGTGAGGTATTGTGTTAGGCACTCTGCACTGTGAGGAGGAATGGATGGGAAAGCATGACGGAGACAGACAAACCGCAGACCGGTTACATGTCGTCCAAACATAGCTAAAATGTTCTGAATCCTGAACATAAGTGTTGCCGCTCAAAAACCTCCCCGGCTTACTTGGACGTGTGCCAATAAGTGTGAAATGATTGCAGTCCAATTTAATACCTGATGCCATAAACTGAGAGAAACCAGCGGGAACTGTGTGGTGTTTTACAGTTGACAAAAAGGCACTGACATATGTGTTTTTAAATCTGATTTTTTGTTTTTGTATTCCTACTCTCATGACTGTTACAAAAAGCAGCATGTTGGGGTGTTTGATGGAGAAAAAGCTCTACGATTCACACACAGATTCAAAGGGCAAGCGATTTTCTTTGACTAGAAAAGAGATTAAAACGTAAAGGTTACTTTTGTCTTGATGGGAAAAGCCTGGGTTCATTTGACGCTATAAGGCATTTAATTAAAATCAATACTAAAGGACAGCTAGAAACTGCTTAGCTTGGCGTAACATGAGAGTGGAAACAAAGCTCACTTACACTTTTAAAGATGTTTGTTGACAGATCCAGGTTAGCTGATTTGTTCTGCTCAGACTGTGTGCTCAATCTAACCATCTTCTGGCTTCATAATCAAACTAGCAGCTTAAAAGATAATATAATTTCCCGCTGGGGGGAAATACAGTAAAGGTTTAGGCATTAGTTTCAATTACGCTAATTTAGATAATATAATAATAAGGCAGCAGGCTGTGTCTCCTTTGGGAAATGTGACTTTTTAAATCGACTAAATAAATAAACGTAATAAAAACAAAAGCAGAGAAACGTGACGAAGACCAGAGAAGAAGCTATTTCTTATTGTTAGCACGTTAGCTTCTTATCTGTGTTAAAGCTATGGCTGAGTATAATAAGACATATTAAAATGGGACTATTTTGTGTGTTTTCTCAATTGCTAAATGATTCATGATAGTGGAAGGAATGATTATTTGTGTATCATTATTTGAAAAATGTAAATCATAATTGTTAGACTTTTCTCAAACAACATAAGAAATGTTTCTTAGATCTTATATATATATCTATATATATATATATATATATATATATAATATAATATAAGACTTGTATTCTAGGACAGTGATTCTCAAACTTTTTTCAATCATGTACCCCCTTTGAAAAAAAATTCAGCCAAGTACCCCCTGATCAGCACACAAACTATTTGTTAGGGAAGAAATGCCTATATAGAGGTACAGCACAGCGCTGCACCATCGGTGTCGGATTTATTAAAAAAACAACCTTGTAACTGAGAAGCACTTAAATGCTACATTTCAAATGTTTACAATCCATCACTAAATTCATGGCAAACCAATTTTAACATCATGCAATAACACTGAGACGACATTAGTTGCATTGAACTGATATTTTTAATAAGTTGTACTTACAATGTAGTGAGAAACATGGGCTTGTGCTTCACTGAGGACCTTTGTTATTCTCAGTGACAGGGAGGCCACTGCAGTTATTACACTTCGCGTTTTGAAATATGTGTTAATATAAAGCCCACACTGCTCAAACTTCCTTACTTTTCCTAAAATTGGTATTTTTTTCATTAACATAAAAATAAATCTCACGTACCCCCTGCAGTACTCCAACGTACCCCTAGGGGTCCGCGTACCCCCATTTGAGAACCACTGTTCTAGGACATAGCCTTTGTGCAACACCATCATATTAAAGTCAATAATATTTACATATATTTTGTTCCAATTGTTGTGCCTCTTGTGATTTGTATATTTTAAAAGCTTACAAACTTTTTCTCCAAACCAGTACCAAGCCCTTTTAGGACAGGAAACCAAAAACATCCAGTCACATTTTTTCTGTTATATTTCAGAGCTGAAACGACTTAACATCATGAGCCGTCTGATTTCACCAATCAGAAAGTAGTTATGTTTTTATGGATGAGGCAGCAGACACCTTCAGGCTTCAACAAGCCCTAACAAGGAGATCATTCAAAAAAGAATAAAGGGTAGACGGTCGGATCACCGGGGCATATTCTGGAGATGCCAAGGCGACAACCAGGAAATGATTTGATGTAACAGGAACACTATGGTTTGATTAGAGGAGCCTCTCTCCCTTCATGTCTCACCCTGTAGCGCCACTGCTGAAGTCAATATGTCAGCAGAGGTGAAAATGCATTTGCTATTCTCTTTTGAAATCCCTCAACATTCCCCTCTGTCTTCAAAGGATTGTACGGGGTTAACAGTATGTGTACAAGAAGAGGACACAAAGCGGTGGTGAGGAGAATACAAATAAATGGCTGCAGGGCTCGACTAAAGTCTCAATTTGAGTTACGTTTCACCACACAGACTGTGCTTCTCATATCTTCAAGCAATGGTTTAACATTTTGAGAACAACTTAAATACCTTGATGCCTTGATGAAGTATTATGGTTTCGTATCATACATCGTATCATACAGTACATCGTATGTCCATTCACAAAAATTGAAATATGTCATTGATTAGCTTAGCATGCTAAAAACAGCTAGCCTGACTATATTCTAGTCCATCTACTTAAAAACGAAGCCAGCAGTCGATTAAGCTTAGCAGGCCAAAAAGAAACAATACTGGCTATATTATCCAACATTTAAAAAAAGAAAAACTCTCTTAGAGGACTGTTAAAGCGTAACATATGAAACAAAAATATATTGTTTTTTATTCTTACAAAAACAGAAGTGTAAAACTATAAAAAGTATTGATAGCATGCTAGCTGTTTCCCCTTTTGTGTGCGAAGATAATGCTAACTGTCTATTCTTTTATGACGTTTCTAAGAAGGCTTACACCAAGTATCTATCTTAAAAGTAGTAGCGTATATGAGTAACAACTTTATTAGCACAACAGTAACCTTACAAAAACTCAAGTTAAAAACTTTAAAAAATCGTTGATAGCATGCTAGCTGTGTCCCCTCTTTTTGTGTGTGAAGCTAATGCTAACTTTCTGTTCTTTCTAACACATTTACTTCAAATATTTTGCGTTTCTTCTAAAGGTTTGACACCACAAAAGGATAATAGTTCACAACAATAGTGAAGTAGGACTTTATTGGATCTGCGAGGACGTTATTGATGTAACCAGGACACTATATAATTCCTCTCTTCATCTCTCACCCATGTAGCACAACTTCTCTTTGTGTAGTCAATATTTAAGAAGAGTTTGGCGAGGATCCACCATTTCCTTCAAGCCTCTCTCGACATTCCCCCCTTCTCTCCCCCTTTTGTTCAAAAGGATGATCTGATGGTAACAGTATGAGTTACAAGAAGTCGAGGACAATAAGCGGTTGTAAGGAGAATACAAATAAATGGCTGCAGGCCTGGACAGCAGTCTGACGCAGCCTTGTTCTGGACCGTCCAGTTCACCAGATGGCTGCTTGATATGTGCACAGAGAACACACTCTGCTTCTGTGTGTGTGTTGTGTGTGTGTGGTGTGTGTGTGTGTGTGTGTGTGTGTGTGTGTGTGTGTGTGTGTGTGTGTGTGTGTGTGTGTGTGTGTGTGTGTGTGTGTGTGTGTGTGTGTGTGTGTGTGTGTGTGTGTGTGTGTGTGTGTGTGTGTGTGTGTGTGTGTGGTCTAGCATTACTATACTTGTGGGGACCTACATCTGTTTACATAGTCACGTGTGGGGACTGGCTTCCCTTATGGGGACAAATTGGAGGTCCCCATGAGGGGGATCATTAATTTTAGGGTGAAGACTTGGTTAGGTCTGGGTTAGGGTTAGGCATGTGTTGGTTATGGTTAAGGTTAGGGTAAGTCTCCAGGAAATGCATGTAAGTCAATGTAATGTCCCTTGAAGTGATGTATACATGGTATGTGTGTGTGTGTGTGTGTTTACGTGCAATCCATCCCTATGTTCCTCTCTATGGGGTCCACACAGGGAATGTGTTTTTGCTCTTGCTCTGCATTCCCAAGATCCAGAGGAAAATCTCAACCCCTTTCAACCGGCGTTCTCAGCTGGAGAGCCGCTTTGAAGTTTTTTTGTAATTCTCTTCCCTCACTTACACACACCCTTACACAGCTCCTTCCCTCACATGGACTTTGTTTACATCCTGGCATCCAGCTCCTTCAGACCTACAGTATGAAAGGCTTCAGGAGGAAAGATTTACTGAGGCTGTTTTGCTGAGATGTTGCTTCGTCAAGCTGTGTTTGCATGGGATAATTCAGACACAGATGCATTGTGAACGATTGTTGGCACTTTTTGGTTTGTTTTCACCTCCTTTCCTCTCTTGGAGACTTGTTTTGACGGACAGATCCTCAGCCCAAAGACTGGTCGCTTTAATCCTCGGTGACTGTGAAGTGTTGAGCTGTTAATGCATGCTGTCTATTTCCACATACTGCACCATAACATGCATACTGACAGCATTGGGAGGGTTATACTTTAAACATATATTCTGTTACAATGACTAGTTACCTGTGAATACATGTAATCTACTGTAAGTAGGACAATATCAAATAATTGTAACCTGACTACTTTCCGTTACTTTCGAATTACCTGAATATCAAATTTAATGCAAACAAATTCAAGAGAAATATCATTTACTTAATTGTATGATAGACAACAGGACAAACCAAGACATTTACGATAGAAAATGTGTCGTTAATGATAAATTATAGACGAGGCATACAATTGTTTAAGGCAGTACATTTATCAGGTGTTCAGATCCTGTTCTCTGGCCCCACCTGATCCCCATATAACATTTATTATAATATCAAAAGCAATGTCTGCATGTTTCGTGGATGATATGAGATGTTCAGAGGCGCGTACAGTAATATGCATTATGTATAAATGCATTGATATCCCCATTATGCTGCACTCTGCATCTCTCCACATTCGCTTCCTTATCCCCCCCATGTTCTTCACCTCAATGCACATCCTGTACGTTTTTAAAATCTCAAAAAATGTGTGAAAAAAAAATCCAAGTGTTCGCCTGAGGCTCCTTCTTCACAAGGTTTGGAGAGATTTTGTCAGACCCCAAGTGTGCTGCGTGGGCTCCCCCCTCCCACATGCATCAGTAGACTATTGTGTCTTAATAACAAGATGAAAATATGCACTGTTATAAAAATAAGAACGAACACAGTGTTTAATTATTGTTATCCTGCACAGCTGACAAGTCCCTCTGATGTGTTACTTTACTTTTAAAGACACTACTGTTCATTAATTAAGTTGAATAATGTTCCTATTTCAAAAGATATTTAAGTGTAACTATCAACCCTGCAAACGTCTCTTGACAGATGCTACACCAGAATGTTGCGAGCAGTACTTAACATCAGCAAGAGTGTACATGTAACCAACAACATCCTGTACGAGGGAATACCAAGGGTGAGCGAGAACATTGCAGCCAGGAGAATGAGACGCGCAGGACATTGCCAAGAGCTGCCAGCCGGCAAATTGGTGCTGTGGGAACCAACACGCGGGCATCGGTCACGAGGACGTCCCGCACAAACATACGTGGACGTACTCAAGAAGGACGCAGGAGCACAAAGCACCAATGAACTGGCCAGATGTACGGAGAACCGGGATGACTGGAAGCGACGATGGAGGGCTCGTCTGAGGACGACTTAGAGCAGGGGTGTCAAACTCAAGGCCCGGGGGCCAAATCCGGCCCGCGACTTCATTTCATGCGGCCCCACAATAGCTTGCAAAGAATATAATATGTTTATAATACGGTTACATGGCGATTTACAGAAGCACGTTGCCCATAAACTACATGTCCCACAATGCATCTCAAATTTGACTTTTTTTTCAAAATGTCTTTTAAAATCATTTTGTGACATTCTCACTGAAGAGACTTGCAATTATTTGCCCTAGACTTCTGCTTTCAGACGTAGTTAAATATGAAGTTATTACCTTATCCGATAATAATCCAATGCAAAGGCAATAATGTAATATAATACATTAGTTTATATATATATATTAAATATTTATGTATTTTTATATAGTCTTAAAGTTACAACCGGCCCTTTGAGTGTAACCATAATGCAAATGTGGCCCGTGATGAAATTGAGTTTGACATCCCTGACCTAGAGAGAGATCATGACGCGAACATAAACAAGACATTATTAAGAAATTGACAAATTAACACATTTGAAGATGGATTTGAAAAGCCTCTTTAATTTATTTGATTGATGTTACATGATTGTGTACACAGATCCTCTATGTATTTGTGAGTGATAAGTCATCCTGTGTGTGTGTGGATCTGTGGATGGATCTAGGTCTGTGTTATCTAATCCAATCTGTCCCCATCCAATATTCACACGGCTAACCCCCGAGGGTAAAGAGACCGGGGGGAGAGAGAGAGGAGACGAGAGTGATACACAGAACTCTTCCTGGAAGTCTCCTGGCTTTTTAAAAGGGATGCTTACACAGACCAGAATTAATACACACAGAAAAAAGTGGCACACGCACTTACTGGCAGACGCTAAAGTGCTACAGTCCGCACATTAAAGAGGCCCTATTATGCTTTTTGGGGTTTTCCCTTCCTTCTAGTGTGTTTAGGTTTTTATAGGGGCGGGACATCTCTAAGAGGTTGACCAATAACAACAGGGCCGGCCAGCTAACCAATCAGAGCAGACTCTTTTACATTAAAGCATGTACACATGTCACGGGAGGAGGCACTAAATACTAAATACATTGAAGTGAACTGGATACAGAGTTGAAGTCCCGTTAGCTCCTATCGAAGTAGCTCAGCGGCACATGAAGCCAACAGGCCTGAGTCTCGAGAACAGAAATACCCAGATCATCCGAATATTTGGGTCCATAGAGCATGCGCACTTGTGTTTTCCTTTAGCCCCAGCATCCAATCAACAACGTCACCTCCGGTCTCAGCTGATGAATGGAGACCCAGCTATTAGTGCATTTCACAACTTTTGGACCATTAAGGATGGAACTGCTACCTCCGCGACCGACCACGGATAAGATGGATGATGGGATTCAAGTCTTGTCACTTTAACTTATTCCGCACTTTATAACTTAGATGATGACCAAATATGTATATATGCTGACAGTTATTTTACTCTTACTTTTATTCATCTCCTATTTTCATAGTCTTTTATTATTATTATTATCATTATTGTTACTGTATTTTTCACGCTTACCCTGTTGCTGCTTTGTACAACTGAATTTCCCCTCGGGGATTAATAAAAGTTCATCTTATCTTATCTTATCTTAAGTGTTCGTCCTTTTCTTAAAACTGCTGATTTACTGATGTCTCTTTCCGTAAATCAATGGGGGAAAGTTTTTTTTCCCGGGCTGAACGACATCACGCGGTTAACAGCGGTTGTAGTACCCTTGTTTGAATTCTACGATAATTTCCTTGAATGCCCAAACTCACTTCCTGGGGGTTTTATCCGCAACCTCGTGCAGCGCAGCAGCTAGGGCTCATAAACAAGGCCTCACATGCACTCTCATGCATGCACGGCTACGTAAACAAAGCGCAGAGAAGCTCGAATTACAACACACTGAGGGAAGGGAACTTCATTCAAGTAGACATTACTCCACCATATCTTCTTTACCTCGCTCTGAACTTTTTAAAAACCGCCGCGTCCCTCTAATTAGACTCAGCCGGCCCTTTGATGCGCCACAGCATGCACCAATCATATTTCACTTACACCCTGCTATATTGTTTGTTATATTGTGTTGTTAAAGGTATGAACATATGGATGTAGTTACTCCTCTAAAGTGTTTGTGTAATAAATAACAATTTCTTTGAGGCGAGTAAGACAAAATTGAAAACGGGTTCAATCCTTTTAAGCTGTTTCTAATTAAAAGCGTGAAATGAAATTCACTGCAGCTCTGAGGAGACTTTACTCACTGTTTTGCACGACTTCTCCACTTGCTGAGTCTAATATTTCTCATGTATTCAGCCTCCTTTCCTCCAAAGCAATCAGTGTTCTGGCCTTGGTCTTTCCTCTCTTTTATCTGCTTTCTCTTTTGTTGTGTTGTTCTCTTTCGCCCCGCCAGCTTCACATGGCGGAGTGAAAAACAAGAACAGAGCTTGCATCCATTATTCTGTGGATGCACTTGATTTAGTGTTGCTCTGAATAAGCACTTCCGAAGTGATGCTGGCTGCATGTGCAACTTTTTTTAGGAGAAGGCAGGGTGATGCAGATTATAATGAAGGAGGCTGCAAAAAGGGAGGAGGTTAGATCCGTGAGTCAGCCTCTCTCGCCCTACAGGGTGGATTCGTGAAATATGAGATCGACTGCTAGAATCACTCAGTTCTCTGTTTTTAGAGAATCACCCTCTATTAGTGTTGTCACGATACCAACGTTTTGGTTTCGATACCAAGTCAAGAATTGCGATTCCGATTCTTTTTCGATACTTTTCTTAAAAAAAGGAAAACAGTCTTAAATGTAATAATTGTGCTTTATTTCACACCAGAACCATAACACAAACGTTTAAACAATGAGAACAATAAATAAAATAAATGACAAGAATTCGTATTAAATAAAATTAATACATTTCTCACAGACAGGCCTCGTGGTGTCCGTAGGCTTGCCCTCACTGTCAGAGATATAGCTAAAATACTTCTGGCGTCTTTTTTTGTCAACAAGCCGAGGCGCAGCGGCAGTTGCACTTGCAGCCATGCTTCTCGCTTTCTCACATGCTCTGGCAGCTACAGTAGTGCGTGCACGAGAGAGGGGAGGGACTTAGAGCGTGCACGAGAGAGGGGAGGGACTTAGAGCGTGCTTGAGAGGGGAGGGACTTAGAGCGTGCTTGAGAGGGGAGGGACTTAGAGCGTGCTTGAGAAGGGCGGGACTTAGAGCGTGCTTGAGAAGGGCGGGACTTAGAGCGTGCTTGAGAGGGGAGGGACTTAGAGCGTGCTTGAGAGGGGAGGGACTTAGAGCGTGCTTGAGAAGGGCGGGACTTAGAGCGTGCTTGAGAAGGGCGGGACTTAGAGCGTGCTTGAGAGGGGCGGGACTTAGAGCGTGCTTGAGAGGGGCGGGACTTAGAGCGTGCTTAAGAGGGGAGGGACTTAGAGCGTGCTTGAGAGGGGAGGGACTTAGAGCGTGCTTGAGAGGGGAGGGACTTAGAGCGTGCTTGAGAGGGGAGGGACTTAGAGCGTGCTTGAAAGGGGCGGGACTTAGAGCGTGCTTGAGAGGGGAGGGACTTAGAGCGTGCTTGAGAGGGGAGGGACTTAGAGCGTGCTTGAGAAGGGCGGGACTTAGAGCGTGCTTGAGAGGGGAGGGACTTAGAGCATGCTTGAGAGGGGAGGGACTTAGAGCGTGCTTGAGAAGGGCGGGACTTAGAGCGTGCTTGAGAAGGGCGGGACTTAGAGCGTGCTTGAGAGGGGCGGGACTTAGAGCGTGCTTGAGAGGGGCGGGACTTAGAGCGTGCTTGAGAGGGGAGGGACTTAGAGCGTGCTTGAGAGGGGAGGGACTTAGAGCGTGCTTGAGAGGGGAGGGACTTAGAGCGTGCTTGAAAGGGGCGGGACTTAGAGCGTGCTTGAGAGGGGAGGGACTTAGAGCGTGCTTGAGAGGGGAGGGACTTAGAGCGTGCTTGAGAGGGGAGGGACTTAGAGCGTGCTTGAGAGGGGCGGGACTTAGAGCGTGCTTGAGAGGGGCGGGACTTAGAGCGTGCTTGAGAGGGGAGGGACTTAGAGCGTGCTTGAGAGGGGAGGGACTTAGAGCGTGCTTGAGAGGGGAGGGACTTAGAGCGTGCTTGAAAGGGGCGGGACTTAGAGCGTGCTTGAGAGGGGAGGGACTTAGAGCGTGCTTGAGAGGGGAGGGACTTAGAGCGTGCTTGAGAGGGGAGGGACTTAGAGCGTGCTTGAGAGGGGCGGGACTTAGAGCGTGCTTGAGAGGGGCGGGACTTAGAGCGTGCTTGAGAGGGGAGGGACTTAGAGCGTGCTTGAGAGGGGAGGGACTTAGAGCGTGCTTGAGAGGGGAGGGACTTAGAGCGTGCTTGAGAGGGGCGGGACTTAGAGCATGCTTGAGAGGGGCGGGACTTAGAGCGTGCTTGAGAGGGGCGGGACTTAGAGCGTGCTTAAGAGGGGAGGGACTTAGAGCGTGCTTGAGAGGGGAGGGACTTAGAGCGTGCTTGAGAGGGCGGGACTGCAGGCACGGAGCAGAGCGATGAACACAAACGGCTCTTATTAAAACGGCGCTTTCTCACCGGAGTACTTTCCCCCGTCATTCTTAAAGTACCGATACTAATGAAACGGAGGAATCGTAACGTTTTTAACGGCAGGGTATCGCGGTACCTTTCAAGTATCGGTACACCGTGCAACACTACTCTATTACGATGTTTGTTTCAGTAAGTAATCATGATTATACCACAGGCAATACGGCTGCTAAACCCCGGACATCTGTGAAGTGAATTTACTGACTTGAGTAAAGCACATCTATTACAATAAGCAGTATTTCAGATTTGTCATCGTTGTACAGTGCAGTACTATGTCACTTTGTTACTGAAGTGAACAAAGGAGTCCAATGCAGCAGGGGGTGAGTGTGTGGAAGAGAAACTTCCTCTGGAGACAGTGACTTCAGCCTTTGCAGACCATTCACATGATGCAGCACACAAACCTATATAACGCACTTCAGGAAAGGTTCTGCTTTCGTAGCTTTTCACCGCTGAAGGCATTTTTCTTTTCTGCACTGTCTCACAATCGTGCATGACTCATGTGCTCTGAGCCGTAGTGATCTGCAGGGTGCGTATTAATAGGCACCAGAGCCGGCCTGTTGGAAGTCGTTTGGGGGAGAAAACGTCTGTCCCGCCGGCTTTTGTTTTGGGGCGTGGTGCTGTGTTTTACCCAGAGTGTCACAACACCGTGATGGAGCAATCAGAGAGACGAACTCCCCTCCTGCTGACAGATGTGTGTGTGTGGAGTGTGTGTGTGTGTGTGTGTCTACATTTGGTTGAGGATGCTGGTTTGATGGGGGGATGGGAAGATGAGTTTGGGGAGGAGGTGGAGAAGTGTGTGGAGAGGTCAGCGGAGCCACAGCTGGTGAGACCCGCGCCCTAACCAGCTGCTGATTTCAAAAGAGCCGTCAGCAGCCCCTCTCTCCATCCCTCTCGCTGTCTCCCCCCTGCAGACTCAGCCCAGCTGTTCCAAGCTGTCTGCTCCCCCGTGCACCCTGACCCCCCGGAGAGAGAATCCTCCTGCATTTACAAACAAGTGTGCATGCTCCTAAGTGTGCACACATAAACACCCCCGCAAGTCACATCGAAGTGTCAGAGAGAGGAGTGAGGAAAGCTGGAAGAAGTACTCGGATCTCTTTCGAAGTAAAAGTAACAATACTTAATTGTAGAATTCCTCTGTTACAAGTAAAAGTCAGGCTGAAGTAAAATTAGAACTATTGGCATCAAAAAGTACCGAAAGTACTTGTTATGCGTTATGGCTCATTTCACAATCATATATATATGAAATGTCTCGATTAAGAAGACAGCTGGTAAATGTGGAGCACATGATAACGACTGTACTCTGCAGGTCTCCCTCGAAAAAGAGATCTAGAGACAATCTAAATAAATAAATAAAGGTTTGAAATGAAATGACTGTAACTACCCTCACCTATGGTCATGAAGGATGGGTCATGACCGAAAGAACGAGATCGCGGATACAAGCGGCCGAGATGGGTTTCCTCCGCAGGGTGGCTGGCAAGGCAAGGCAAGGCAAGGCAAGGCAAGGCAAGGCAAGGCAAGTTTATTTATATAGCACTTTTCAACGCAAGGTAATTCAAAGTGCTTTACAAAAAAAAAAAAATGAAAGACATTAAGCATTAAAAAAGAAAAGCTAATAAAATAAACATTAAGGAAAAATACATGGATAAAAGTTACAGTGCAGTCTAAAATATGAATAGTTCAATTAAACATTACAAGAAAAAGTACATGGCGTCTCCCACAGGGATAAGGTGAGAAGTTCGGTCATCCGGGAGGGACTCGGAGTTGAGCCGCTCCTCCTTCGCGTCGAAAGGAGCCAGTTGAGGTGGTTCGGGCACCTAGTTAGGATGCCACCTGGGCGCCTCCCTAGGGAGGTGTTCCAGGCACGTCCAGCTGGGAAGAGACCAAGGGGTAGACCTAGGACCAGGTGGAGGGATTATATCTCTACGCTGGCCTGGGAGCGCCTTGGGATCCCCCAGTCAGAGCTGGTTGATGAGGGGAAAGGAAAGTTTGGGGCTCTCTGCTGGAACTGATACCCCCGAGACCCGACCACGGATAAGCGGGAGAAGATGGATGGATGGATGACTGTAACTGTTTTTGGATATTGTATCCTATAGTTATGTGTCAAATTGTATTTATAAGTTGGTTTGGTTTTGCCTTGTCATCTGACTCTTAAAGTAACTAAAGCTGTCAGATAAATGTAGTGGAGTGAAATGATAATATTGGCTTGTATATAATGTAGCAGAGTGGAAACAGTAATTGGGTAAATGTACCTCACTGCCTTCCACCAGTGAATCCAGCAGCCGGGCCCTTCAGGGAGGACGTGGTTTCTGCGTAATGCCTGCTCATGTGCATCACTCAGTGACAGATCTGTGGCAAACACTCGTTCATGATACGTTTTGTTCAGCAGGATAATCTGCACATATTAACTCCACTTTGTGATTTGGGAAGCATAAATGCAATCTCCAGGAGTAAAAAGCTAACATTAGGCTATTAAAAAAGGAGTAGTCACCACCGCTAAGCTAAAGGTGGCTAATGTTTGGCTAGTGATGATGTTTAGTAGTTTCATTACACTTCTTAGCAACAGCTTCAGACACTCAAAAGAGGGGTATTTACTGACATATTTTATGTTGTAGTTTTTGGTCTCACCAAAAATGTCAATTTAAAAACATCGACTTTGAGATGCGGGAACCTATAAAAGTGTTAAAATGCTGACTCATTCCAGGGTTTAGAGAACCGTTCCTGCACTGACTCACCGTTGACGATTTTCCTCTTAGCTTTTAATTTTATTTGATCGTGTTATGTTCAGTAAATCAACTTGCCGAGGCTTTCTTAGAGGTTGATTATTTTTCACAGGAATGTATTCATCATCTAAAGTTAAACACCATCTTTGTGTGGCCAACACTGACGGGTGGATGACTTCTCGGTATTGATGACAATTAGCCGTGAATTAACAAGAACTTTTATCGTCATGTCGGAGAGAAAAAACCAAAGCGGAGAACACACCATCTGTGTCAAGGTATATTAGATGCAGTAACTTCTTGCAAATTAAGCACACAATCCTTGTAAGCTTGTCACAAAAAGTGAACACAGATGCCTTAATTGTGATGGATAACGCATGGTTTTTGACTCTGGATGTTGTCGTCATGCTGATTCTATTGGAAGTCAGTCTTAAAACACAACAGTACGGCAAAACATCTGCACCAAACCCTTTAATATGTCCATCGTTGTATCTGTTCTTGAGTGAGGGTTTGAATACTATATTTAATATTTCAACATGCACGGAAAAAACTGAAGCGTTGACTTCATTTATATGCATTATGTCAACAAATGTCACGTAACTGTATTAGGTTAGTTATACTATAGTGAACCTATATTATATTTAAACTCAATATTATTGCTTTCAACTAACGAGAGACGGTTTTGATGTAAGAATACATATTTATTGCCGGGAATACACGAATGAATGTAATGGAGTTTTGGCGATTAGGCCCCGTTGTGCAGGAGTATCATTCGGGAGGGGAGAACCGATCCGATGAAACCCCCCGGGGTCTAGACCCTGGTGGTGGTGAATGGATAATTGGGTTTGGTCTGAAGGGGAGGGGCTTAGCTTGACCCTGGTGGTGGAGGTGGTGAATGGATAGTTGGGTTTGGTCTGAAGGGGAGGGGCTTAGCTTGACCCTGGTGGTGGAGGTGGTGAATGGATAGTTGGGTTTGGTCTGAAGGGGAGGGGCTTAGCTTGACCCTGGTGGTGGAGGTGGTGAATGGATGGTTGGGTTTGGTCTGGAGGGGAGGGGCTTAGCTTGACCCTGGTGGTGGTGAATGGATAGTTGGGTTCGGTCTGAAGGGGAGGGGCTTAGCTTGACCCTGGTGGTGGTGAATGGATAGTTGGGTTCGGTCTGGAGGGGAGGGGCTTAGCTTGACCCTGGTGGTGGAGGTGGTGAATGGATAGTTGGGTTTGGTCTGGAGGGGAGGGGCTTAGCTTGACCCTGGTGGTGGAGGTGGTGAATGGATAGTTGGGTTCGGTCTGGAGGGGAGGGGCTTAGCTTGACCCTGGTGGTGGAGGTGGTGAATGGATAGTTGGGTTCGGTCTGAAGGGGAGGGGCTTAGCTTGACCCTGGTGGTGGTGAATGGATAGTTGGGTTCGGTCTGGAGGGGAGGGGCTTAGCTTGACCCTGGTGGTGGAGGTGGTGAATGGATAGTTGGGTTTGGTCTGGAGGGGAGGGGCTTAGCTTGACCCTGGTGGTGGAGGTGGTGAATGGATAGTTGGGTTCGGTCTGGAGGGGAGGGGCTTAGCTTGACCCTGGTGGTGGTGGTGGTGGCGGTGAATGGATAGTTGGGTTCGGTCTGGAGGGGAGGGGCTTAGCTTGACCCTGGTGGTGGAGGTGGTGAATGGATAGTTGGGTTCGGTCTGGAGGGGAGGGGCTTAGCTTGACCCTGGTGGTGGAGGTGGTGAATGGATAGTTGGGTTCGGTCTGGAGGGGAGGGGCTTAGCTTGACCCTGGTGGTGGTGGTGGTGGCGGTGAATGGATAGTTGGGTTCGGTCTGGAGGGGAGGGGCTTAGCTTGACCCTGGTGGTGGTGAATGGATAGTTGGGTTCGGTCTGGAGGGGAGGGGCTTAGCTTGACCCTGGTGGTGGTGAATGGATAGTTGGGTTCGGTCTGAAGGGGAGGGGCTTAGCTTGACCCTGGTGGTGGTGAATGGATAGTTGGGTTCGGTCTGGAGGGGAGGGGCTTAGCTTGACCCTGGTGGTGGAGGTGGTGAATGGATAGTTGGGTTTGGTCTGGAGGGGAGGGGCTTAGCTTGACCCTGGTGGTGGAGGTGGTGAATGGATAGTTGGGTTCGGTCTGGAGGGGAGGGGCTTAGCTTGACCCTGGTGGTGGAGGTGGTGAATGGATAGTTGGGTTCGGTCTGAAGGGGAGGGGCTTAGCTTGACCCTGGTGCTGGTGAATGGATAGTTGGGTTCGGTCTGGAGGGGAGGGGCTTAGCTTGACCCTGGTGGTGGAGGTGGTGAATGGATAGTTGGGTTTGGTCTGGAGGGGAGGGGCTTAGCTTGACCCTGGTGGTGGAGGTGGTGAATGGATAGTTGGGTTCGGTCTGGAGGGGAGGGGCTTAGCTTGACCCTGGTGGTGGTGGTGGTGGCGGTGAATGGATAGTTGGGTTCGGTCTGGAGGGGAGGGGCTTAGCTTGACCCTGGTGGTGGAGGTGGTGAATGGATAGTTGGGTTCGGTCTGGAGGGGAGGGGCTTAGCTTGACCCTGGTGGTGGAGGTGGTGAATGGATAGTTGGGTTCGGTCTGGAGGGGAGGGGCTTAGCTTGACCCTGGTGGTGGTGGTGGTGGCGGTGAATGGATAGTTGGGTTCGGTCTGGAGGGGAGGGGCTTAGCTTGACCCTGGTGGTGGTGAATGGATAGTTGGGTTCGGTCTGGAGGGGAGGGGCTTAGCTTGACCCTGGTGGTGGTGAATGGATAGTTGGGTTCGGTCTGGAGGGGAGGGGCTTAGCTTGACCCTGGTGGTGGTGAATGGATAGTTGGGTTCGGTCTGAAGGGGAGGGGCTTAGCTTGACCCTGGTGGTGGTGGTGGTGAATGGATAGTTGGGTTCAGTCTGGAGGGGAGGGGCTTAGCTTGACCCTGGTGGTGGTGAATGGATAGTTGGGTTCGGTCTGGAGGGGAGGGGCTTAGCTTGACCCTGGTGGTGGTGAATGGATAGTTGGGTTCGGTCTGAAGGGGAGGGGCTTAGCTTGACCCTGGTGGTGGTGGTGGTGAATGGATAGTTGGGTTCAGTCTGGAGGGGAGGGGCTTAGCTTGACCCTGGTGGTGGTGAATGGATAGTTGGGTTCGGTCTGGAGGGGAGGGGCTTAGCTTGACCCTGGTGGTGGTGAATGGATAGTTGGGTTCGGTCTGAAGGGGAGGGGCTTAGCTTGACCCTGGATGAAAAGGGGTGGAGGAGGGTTGTGTCGAGTCACCTGAAATGACAGCTGTCAGAGGGGAGAGCACATTTAAAAGGGTTAGCGGAGCGCTATGATAGGCTTGTGACAAGTTGTGAGAATAGAGCAAAGTGATTGGTTGAGCTGGGGAGTGACGACCCCGATCACTTATTGAGAGGAGAGAGAGTAGTAACAAAGACATGGTAAATAAATGAGAGAAGACGGTCTTCCTGGTTGAACTTGCGCTGAGCTTCATTTGTGCGAAATCTGTTGACATAATACATTTAAATAAAGTCAACGCTTCAGTTTTTTCAGTGTGTTACTGTTATGACCTGGCTCAAAAGGCCACAACAAAAAGGAGACACACCATGTCAACGGTTATCAAAATATGTTTATTTAAAGGAAACAATCCAAATGAAATGAAGTGCAACAATAAGTAAGGCATGCGGTGTGGACGTCAGTGGTATCAGTAGTGTAAATGCAGGGTGAGGGTTGCATGAATGTGTATGTGTGAGAGTGTTGAGGTGCACAAAGCAACTAAAGTAACAACAACATACTCAACAAACCCGGGGGCCTGTAGGGAAAAGCAGAGAGGAGCAGAGAGGCTCTAAATAGCTGCAGGACAGCAGACCCAGGTGCCCTGAGTTACTGCAATCAGTGCGATCAATGCAGCCACACCCTCTCCACTGATGAACCCACAGGGGCATCACACTTACATACTTTTAATTTCTTCCGGGAAGTGATATATTGTTTTTTAGGAAGAAATTACAGTATGTAACACACTGGAAAAACTGAAGCGTATTAGAGAGATATATTATAGAGATATGTGTAATTCAAGGCTATTTAAACCTCAGTCGCTCTGTACAAAATACAATTATTCCCCCAAAGAAAGATCGACGGCAGCACTCCTTCATGATTAATAATTGCTAGTTAAAACATGCAAAATCTCAAGGATCGTCATTTAGTGAGGTGACAAAGTGACTGATCTATTAAGAATCAGAATCAGGGTTATTGCCAGGTAGGTTCACACATAGAAGGAATTTGACTTGATGTCATGGTGCAGACATAAAATATAATACAAGAAATCTCTAAGGACACCGTAATAAAATATAGTTAAATAGCAATAAAATAAAGCAGTAATTTACATGAAAATAGAATGCTATGAATGAATTATAGGATATGAAATATGAAACAAGAAATATGTGCACATTGTGTGCCTTAATGTAATTCATATAGAGACTACGTTGTGGCGGAGGTAAAGTGTCAGTGGGGGGGCCGGGCTTTGTTTAAGAGGCCGGTAGCGGAGGGGAAGAAACTGCTCAGGTGGCGAGACGTCCTGATGGAGCGCAGCCTCCTGCTAGAGGCGAGGGGGGGTGAACAGTTTGTGTCCAGGGTGGGAGGGGTCGGCCACTATCTTCCAGATTGAGATATACATAGAGATATAGATATCATGGGTATGTAAACCTCGGTCACAAAAAAAATGATACCACCAAAAAAAGATAAAAGCCAGCACTCCTACATCGCTATGCTGAAACATGCAACACCACACGGACCGTCAGTGAACGAGGTGACTAAGGGACTAAATACATGGTCAATTCATAATAAATGACCATCCTCACCATGCACACGGGTCAAAGGACCTAACGGGAACATCGATGCTGAACTTCCTTTTTCATATACAGATATCTGCCTAATTTTCCTCCTACAAGTTCAACATTGATCTCTGCCCACCCATGATGCACCTCACCTCGGTTGTCGTGGGTGCTATGGGAGGGCCACACCCTCCTCTCTCACCAGGGCTATTGTTCCTCCGATGACAAGGCCCACGTGCCCCCCCTATTCAGCATCCTGGTGGGGGGTGGGCGGGCTCTTTGTCTGGCTGCCATTGTCCCAGACACACGCTTCGAGTTGACAGACACGCGTGCTGTCAAAAGAGAAAGGGAGCGGGGGAGGAAGGGGTCACCGCTGGCCGCTCTCCTCCCTCCGGTGGCGGTGAAAAGACGCGCTGGCCATCTGTGGTGCGTGTCTCTAATCTGACTGCACGCACACACACACACACACACACACACACACACACACACACACACACACACACACACACACACACACACACACACACACACACACACACACACACACACACACACACACACACACACACACATGCACACACTTCTCTAAGAATCCCTTCCCTTTGTCTGCTTCTCGGGGGCATGCTGCCTATTGAGGTGCTGCTTTCGCCCCTAAAATGGGGTGTGTTTACCCGTTTCTTAGGAGTTGTTCCTTATATGATGCGAGGGTCTTAGGACAGTGGGTCGTACGCTATGTGTAAGTTGTAATATTGGGCTATGTAAATTCAACTTTTGATTGACATTTTCTATCAGTTTCATATTTTTGTATTCATTATATGGACCTACGACTAAAGCTGTCAGATAAATGCACTTAAAGGGGCCCTATTGTGCTTTTTGTGGTTTACCCTTTCCTTTAGTATGTGTGTGTTAGTTAGTTAGTTAGTTAGTTAGTTAGTTAGTTAGTTAGTTAGTTTTAGTTTAGGCAGTATGAGAGTTTTTTGAACATTAAAGCATTGAGAGAAGTCCCAGTAGAGGCACACGATACAAATATGAACCAGAAAATGCCCTTTCTATGTAAAAAGTACATTATTTGCATTCAAATTGTAGTGGAATATAATTATTTAAAGTAACGTTCAATGGCAATACTGAAGTAAAGTACCTCAAAAAGTACATACTTAGTTACTCTCCACTTCTACGACTGTCTCTGAGGAACCGCGGCTGCATAATGTCTGACACCCTCTCTTCTCCTCTCCTCTGTAAGGACTATTGTTTGGGCCTGTTTTCTAGCAACCGGCCTAAACACCCGTCCACTTGTCTCTCCTCTCTTCCTCTCTGACTCTCTCTTCTCTCTCTGGCCTCGGATGACCCAGCCTGAGGGTCTTCACCTCCGCCTCTTCACAACCTCTCTCCACTTCCTCATTTTTTTTTTCCTTCGGGAGGTTAACCGATGTTCTCAGAGCTGTAACACGGGCGACTTTCTGCGAGGCGCTGTGGGATGTTTTCACCGAAAGCTGAAATGTGACAAATCGGACTCTGTGCCCAGTGGATGTCTTGTTCTCCTCGTACTTCCTCCTCTCATATCTCTTTCCCATCGCCCATACATCCTGCATTCATTCACTTCCTTACTTTCCCTATTTGCATCCACTCATTCATCTTTCTCCAGTCCATCGGGATTTGATTATTTCCTTTTCCTGTAGTCCTTATTCAGTCAAGATTCCTTATTTGTTTCCATGACTGGCATTTCTATTTCTTCTTCTTCTTCCTAATCATAAGTCCATGGGCTTTTTAAAAGTGAAACTACTCATCATGTCGTCTTAAAAATGTAGAGAATAAGCATCCATACAGGGATAATTGTTGTTGTTTACTATCTAGATTGTATTTTGAAGCACAAAGAGGAAAACAAAACAATATGGGACAGCAAAAATATTCTGCAAATTCCCAGTTCAATGTGAAAGGAATAGAAATACCTACCCTTTCTTTAAATAGTTTATCAGTAAAGGTAGCAGACTAGCTGCTCGCCTCGGTGTGAACCACACACACATCACTCGGATGAACACAAGTAAACAAAACAACCCAAATCAAATCGTCTGTACCAGATGATGTGTGTCCCTTCTGTTAAGATCCATCACATCGACACACATTCAAAATATGTTCATCTTATTCATCTAATCATCAGCTAGCTACCTGTCTCGGTGTTTACTTACTACAACAAGAATGGAACAAGGAAAAAGCCATTCATGATACACTTTCATCATCTTCCTTCTTCTCTCTTTAAATATCAGCCATCAGATGTGAGCTGCAGCGCCACCAAAGTGTGTGTGGCTGCAGTTCTACACACACAGCCCACACAGTGTTTCTGCATGACCAGCAGAAGCGGGTCGATGTGAGTCACGACCCTGTGAAGGTCGTCCCGTCTGTGCACAACACTCCCAAACCAAAGCCGGCTGCAGCGAGTGTTTATCGCCACGACGACACTGACCGTCCGACGCTTTATTCTCATGTCTTCGTGCCGTACTGTAAATGCATCGTGGGTATTGTTAGAATATTGCATTGAACACATTCAACATGACATAATAGTATGTATGTACCGAGTATATATATATATTCTGTATCTCTATGGAGTACACATACAGAATAAGTTAATATACATTAAAGACCAACCTACTACTTACAAATATAAACACAGCTATACAAGTGTGCAACAAATACAAATTATAATGAGGTAGTGTAATATATATATATATATATTTTATTTATTTGTTTATTCCACACATGGCGGTTATTATAAAACCAAACATGTACACTTTTTTGTGTAAGCCATGGTGGAAAGAGCAGGGAGAAGAACATCTTATTTGACCTGCCCCTACTCAACCCTCCTATTGTCTTCGTTCCCCCCCCCCCCTTACTTTGGTGTTCGTGGTCAAATTTGACCGGTCCTGTTTTAACTGCTATCACATTAACACAACAACATTAATCACCACATTTCATTTCACACCCTTTCAAACTGTACACATTGTATCAGACTACTGGTACACATGAAGAACTGCAGTGAATATACAGAGAACAGACACTGAACAAGTATTGCGTGTGTGTGTGTGTGTGTGTGTGTGTGTGTGTGTGTGTGTGTGGTCTAGCATTACTATACTTGTGGGGACCTACATCTGTTTACATAGTCACGTGTGGGGACTGGCTTCCCTTATGGGGACAAATTGGAGGTCCCCATGAGGGGGGTCATTAATTTTAGGGTGAAGACTTGGTTAGGTTTAGGATTAGGGTAGTGATGTGTGTGTGTGTGTGTGTGTGTGTGTGTGTGTGTGTGTGTGTGTGTGTGTGTGTGTGTGTGTGTGTGTGTGTGTGTGTGTGTGTGTGTGTGTGTGTGTGTGTGTGTGTGTGTGTGTGTGTGTGTGTGTGTGTGTGTGTGTGTGTGTGTGTGTGTGTGTGTGTGTGTGTGGTCTAGCATTACTATACTTGTGGGGACCTAAATCTGTTTACATAGTCACGTGTGGGGACTCGCCTCCCTCATGGGGACAAAATGGAGGTCCCCATCTGATCCGGATGGTTACTAAGTCCTTTTCTTTATGGCGGTCACCGGGAACACCATGGTGTTACAAAGTTCACTAAATCATCCAAACTTCAATGGAAGTGGTGATCAGCCATTGATATGTCCAAAGGTCTGCTGTGAAGGATATCATGAAGCCTTGATGCAATCGAATGTAAAGCAAAAAAGTTCTGATTGATGAAAGTAGTCAATCGGTCCGATTTGACCCGAAGACAACAGGAGGGTTAACATCAAAAAATTAAGTAACAATATAAATGTCAAATCAAAAGCTGTGTTCTGTCAATCACAGTTGCTTACAGAAACATAGAACCAGAATACAATCAATAACAATATATATAGAATTGAATGATTGTGAATCAGGGTTATTCAAACGGAAGTCTGGTTTCTAATTACATTACATTACACCATCCACTGAGCCACAGCCTCCCTATAATAAAAGAGAAACTAAAGAAACCCTAAAGAAATGTGATAGCTACAAATGTCTCTGCCTGTGGGACAGAGACACGCTGCAGATCTGACGGGCGGCAGATGGCTGACGTCACGCAGGCAGACCGCTAGTGACGGACAGATGGACAAACAGACAGTCAGATAATACATGCGTCTCTGCAGAGCGAGCTACTTGAACTTCAAATGGATATCTGAAGAACGCTATGACCCATTTTTGAGAAACACAAGATATTTCAATTCAAATTTGGCATCAATATTTTAAATACTCGTCATAATATCAACATTCAGTCGACTTCTAAGTGTGTCCTGTGCAGGAACTCGCAGCCTCTCAGACGCAGAGGGATTATGTTAAAAGCTTTGAAAGCCTTTATTGATTTTACAGTGCTGGCCCTGTCTCTCGTAGCTTTACATGATGAACATGCGTTGTGCATGAATTCTGAGTGTTGACAGACATCTGAAAATACTTGGCTTGACGTGCGGGGTTCACACGAGTGTGTGTGAACACAGTCATGAATGTGGCCACATCTCTTCCTGTCGGGACGGAGAGGTCAGAGGTCAGAGCCGAAAGTGACCTGGATTTTGACACACACACACACACACACACACACACACACACACACACACACACACACACACACACACACACACACACACACACACACACACACACACACACACACACACACACACACACACACACACACACAGAGGTTATAGTTTGCTTACACATCCATATTTAAATGTTATATTAAAAGCTTCTCCGAAAGTGAACAAAAGCTCAAGCCATGGAAGTTCAATGAGTCTCTCAAAAGTACAGTATTATGGATTTCTTGAAATAGGGTTTTTTTCACATCACGTCCTCCACACTCTGTCTGACTCTGCAGAATTACAGACCTGTCATTTTAAGATTTGTGGACTACCACACACACACACACACACACACACACACACACACACACACACACACACACACACACACACACACACACACACACACACACACACACACACACACACACACACACACACACACACACACACACACACACACACACACACACACACACACACACACAGTCATAATCTCACTCCATAGTGTGTGTGGTGTGTGTGTGTGTGTGTGTGTGTGTGTGTGTGTGTGTGTGTGTGTGTGTGTGTGTGTGTGTGTGTGTGTGTGTGGTCTAGCATTACTATACTTGTGGGGACCTAAATCTGTTTACATAGTCACGTGTGGGGACTCGCCTCCCTCATGGGGACAAAATGGAGGTCCCCATCTGATCCGGATGGTTACTAAGTCCTTTTCTTTATGGCGGTCACCGGGAACACCATGGTGTTACAAAGTTCACTAAATCATCCAAACTTCAATGAAAGTGGTGATCAGCCATTGATATGTCCAAAGGTCTGCTGTGAAGGATATCATGAAGCCTTGATGCAATCGAATGTAAAGCAAAAAAGTTCTGATTGATGAAAGTAGTCAATCGGTCCGATTTGACCCGAAGACAACAGGAGGGTTAACATCAAAAAATTAAGTAACAATATAAATGTAAAATCAAAAGCTGTGTTCTGTCAATCACAGTTGCTTACAGAAACATAGAACCAGAATACAATCAATAACAATATATATAGAATTGAATGATTGTGAATCAGGGTTATTCAAACGGAAGTCTGGTTTCTAATTACATTACATTACACCATCCACTGAGCCACAGCCTCCCTATAATAAAAGAGAAACTAAAGAAACCCTAAAGAAATGTGATAGCTACAAATGTCTCTGCCTGTGGGACAGAGACACGCTGCAGATCTGACGGGCGGCAGATGGCTGACGTCACGCAGGCAGACCGCTAGTGACGGACAGATGGACAAACAGACAGTCAGATAATACATGCGTCTCTGCAGAGCGAGCTACTTGGACTTCAAATGGATATCTGAAGAACGCTATGACCCATTTTTGAGAAACACAAGATATTTCAATTCAAATTTGGCATCAATATTTTAAATACTCGTCATAATATCAACATTCAGTCGACTTCTAAGTGTGTCCTGTGCAGGAACTCGCAGCCTCTCAGACGCAGAGGGATTATGTTAAAAGCTTTGAAAGCCTTTATTGATTTTACAGTGCTGGCCCTGTCTCTCGTAGCTTTACATGATGAACATGCGTTGTGCATGAATTCTGAGTGTTGACAGACATCTGAAAATACTTGGCTTGACGTGCGGGGTTCACACGAGTGTGTGTGAACACAGTCATGAATGTGGCCACATCTCTTCCTGTCGGGACGGAGAGGTCAGAGGTCAGAGGTCAGAGCCGAAAGTGACCTGGATTTTGACACACACACACACACACACACACACACACACACACACACACACACACACACACACACACACACACACACACACACACACACACACACACACACACACACACACACAGAGGTTATAGTTTGCTTACACATCCATATTTAAATGTTATATTAAAAGCTTCTCCGAAAGTGAACAAAAGCTCAAGCCATGGAAGTTCAATGAGTCTCTCAAAAGTACAGTATTATGGATTTCTTGAAATAGGGTTTTTTTCACATCACGTCCTCCACACTCTGTCTGACTCTGCAGAATTACAGACCTGTCATTTTAAGATTTGTGGACTACCACACACACACACACACACACACACACACACACACACACACACACACACACACACACACACACACACACACACACACACACACACACACACACACACACACACACACACACACACACACACACACACACACACACACACACACACACTATGGAGTGAGATTATGACAGTGTGTAGTACTCGTACTCTCCACCAGGGGCGCTGTCGCACAGGCACACAGGTCCCTTTCTGTCTGCACCACCCATCAGTGTGTGTGCTTTACACACGAGACACAGCACTTAAATAGTTAATAAGTACATATCCAGGGTCACAGGTCTATAATACTGTCACACCAGTGTGGAGAACTAACACTGCTATGAGCAATATGCACTTTACTAACGTTACAACTGGCTGCTATTTTGATGTGTTGAATTTGTTGAATGTGCGCTTCTTGGCTTTATTGTATTAACATGTGTTTGCCTGTTTAATGGGACAAATAAAGCCTTTCTGGTTTCTAGCACACAGGCAGATGGCAGGTTCGGGAATGATGCAACGACTTTATGATTTATTTAAACAAAGCAAGGTCTGTGGAGGACCTAGTATGCAAAATCCACTTCTTCATGTCTCTATCAACATGTGTCCCCTCTTCTTCATGTCTCTTCTACATCAACATGTGTCCCTTCTTCTTCATGTCTCTTCTACATCAACATGTGTCCCCTCTTCTTCATGTCTCTTCTACATCAACATGTGTCCCCTCTTCTTCATGTCTCTTCTACATCAATATGTGTCCCCTCTTCTTCATGTCTCTTCTACATCAACATGTGTCCCCTCTTCTTCATGTCTCTTCTACATCAACATGTGTCCCCTCTTCTTCACGTCTCTTCTACATCAACATGTGTCCCCTCTTCTTCATGTCTCTTCTACATCACCATGTGTCCCCTCTTCTCCATGTCTCTTCTACATCAACATGTGTCCCCTCTTCTTCATGTCTCTTCTACATCAACATGTGTCCCCTCTTCCTCATGTCTCTTCTCCATCAACATGTGTCCCCTCTTCTTCATGTCTCCTCTAAATCAACATGTGTCCCCTCTTCTTCATGAAACAGAGGGGATTATGGGTAATGCTGCAATGATCTGTTTGGTATTTGGAGCCAAACACTTCAGAGACATGTTCTGTATATATCTGAGAGCTGTAATATATTGATGAAAAACAGTATAATAGGAGACCTTTAAGTAACGGGGTCATGTTGATTTGTTCAGAAGTATTTTTTGTAGTTCCTTTAATATTTGAATGAAGGCATACGTCTCTGCGTCTGATATCTCGAACGCTCTGCAGCTATAACAACATTGATTAATGGCACTATTTCTGATTACTTGTACAATTCCCTTTCAAATGTACACAACTTTTAGATTATACAGTATTATTATTTCTCAGGAAGAATTGCAGGAACAAGGAGGTTCCCCAGTAGCTATGAAATACAGGTTAAATGCACAGACATTTTATTTTGCGGTCTGACTGCATACAGTACGTTACTCACATGTCACTACTCTGACATCACATGACAGGACACTTGTTAGACGCTTTTATCCAAAGCGACGTACACACTCAACACTGAGGGCAATCCCCACGGGAGCAACTTGGGGTGAAGTGTCTCAGGGACACAACGACATGCTGACTGCAGTGGGACTCGAACTTGCAATCCTCTGATTCGAAGATCAGCGCACTAACCCACTGAGCCACAGTCTCCCTGACATGAGGAGAAGACTCCATTATAACTGCGGATCGTGGGATGTAACAGTCGTACTTCGCCCTTTAATAGCCTCGGCTCCAGGGCTCTCCTGCTCTCCCTGACCTCCCCGTGATCCACCCCCATCTAACGGGAGAAACCCAGCAAGTATTTCAGGGTACAAAACTATTTACGTGCGGGTTTAAATTATTGAGCGGATGACTTTTCCCCTCTCCCTCTATCTCCCTTTCTGCTCCTCACCAGGAAGACCTCGCTGTGTGTGTGTGTGTGTGTGTGTGTGTGTGTGTGTGTGTGTGTGTGTGTGTGTGTGTGTGTGTGTGTGTGTGTGTGTGTGTGTGTGTGTGTGTGTGTGTG